>NW_027100843.1:0-98306 GCF_029633855.1 Hoplias malabaricus
ATAGAAATAAAGATAAAGGCAAAAAAAAAAAAAAAAAAAAAAAACAAGCTCCCGCACACTTCGCCGCTGCCTCCAGACTGGAGCCATTCTCCTGCACTGATTGGCTGAGGGGGGATACACATTGTAAAAGCCCCTGTGTCCGCTCCCACACCCAAGAGATGCTCATAATTGTCTCTACTGGTCACAAGTTGTTATTAATTCTTCCACCGCCGCCGTCCCAACTGTCTCCTCTTTAAGCAAGTCTGCTCCAGCGGTGCATGATAACAGCTCTATGTGCTCTCTCATTCTCGCTACCTCTCTCTCTCTTTCTGCAGCTTAATCTCTCTCCCTCTCTCTCTCACCCACTCTCCGTATATCTCAGCAGTTCTGTCTCTCTCTGCTTGTCTCTCACTCTTTCTCTCTCTGTTCCTTTTTCCTCTCTTTCTTTCTGTCTCTTCACTGTTTTTCTACATTTGTCTCTGTCTATCTTTATTCCACACTCCTGTCTGCCCCTTTTTTATTCTCTTTGCCCCTTCTTTCCCTTTTATTTTCCTCCCTTTCCAACTGCCTCTGCCTCTCTCTCTTCCTCTGTCATCACCCTCATTGCATGCATCTCTCTCTCTCTCTCTCTCTCTCTCAGAATGGCAGGGACTGATAAAGAGCAGAGTACTTGTGTTCTTTTCATGCGAACAGTCCCCTCTTTTTTTCATGGCTCTGTAATATAATCTCATTTAAATGAAAACGAACCCCTCACGCTTAATTGCTTTTCTGACAGAGGTGGTCTCAGGTTTTTAAATAGACTGTGGGGCTTGGTCGAGCCCAGGGAAGTTTTTTTTTTTTGGTGGACACTCATTCTGCAGAGGAAAAGAAAAATCAGACCCTGACAGGAGCCCATCTGTTAGCTGAGGAATTGACTCCATGGTGGGTGGAAATGTTCAGCGTGAGGGAATCTGCATATATTAATGCGGTAGTTAAAACACAATTAATATTATAATAATAACGGGTAATATCTTTCCTACTCCACAACCCCCCGCCCCCAAACACCTCTTATTTCTCTTTCAATCATTATTTCTTTCTTTTCTTTTTCCCTCTCCCCTCTCTTTCTTTTCATTCTCTCTTTCTTTCCCTTTCTCACTCCCTTTTTTTCCCCTCCATTCTATATTAATCTCTCTGTCTCATTTTATGTCTTCCTTGATCTCTCTTGCGGAATTTTTCTCTGATTCTCACTCCCTTTCTCCTATCTCTCTAATGACTGCTGTCTCTCTCTTCCATTCTTTCTGCCCCCCCCTCCTCTCTGCTTAACTCCTTATGCAGTACAACATGATCAGTATTAAAACACTTCCTAACAACTCTGTCTGATGCATGGTATAATGGGGTCACCAGCTGTGGGGGTCTCTGTAGAGTACAGACAGTTCTCAGGGGGTCTCTGTATATAACAGAGCCTCGTAGATTTGGTGATAATGTTAATGCTGCCGAATGCAGGATTTTTTTTCATGTTCAGAAAGCATTAGAACTCGTACCAAACCTGTTACGTAAGAGCGACTGACCGACATTTACCAGAGTTTGACTCTAAAGCAGCTTTTAAAAAGTCTGTTCCCCAGGCTCATCTCTTGTAAGTTTGCACAGATACACTGAAAACCCAGTAAACAGACAGAGAGTCAGTTTCTAATAGTGCTTATGTGCCTTTTGGGGAACATTTGCAGCCTGTGAAATGAACACTGTACGTGAGATTTTGAAATTCAGCCGAAAATAACACACTTTCACACAGTAACAAGCGGCTTAACCACTTCTATTCAAGCCCAATAGATTCCTGGAGTAATGTCAGGCAGAGCAAATCTAACCTTTCAGATGAACAAAGCAGTGTTTTTCATCAATCCAAATCACTTCAGATCAAGCTCTGCTCCATTTCTTTATTTCTACAGAGTAAACAGTGCTGACATGGTAGTAGATCCTCTCCCTGCGTTCAGTAACGCTCAGCTGCATCCTCCACTGCGGTGTATGCCTAGTCACTTAGAGAGGAAACCCTCTCACCCACTGACAGGCCTTCAACAGCCCACGTTCCACCTACAGGATGATGCACTGTATGACCAAAGGTTTCTGACCACCTGCTCATCCGACCTTTCTTCTGAAAGAATGTGAGGATTTTAATAGAGCGTTTGTCCCCCCACTTCCCTGTTGTACCAGCCTGTAGTCTTCCAGGAAGGCCAGATGTTGGAACATTGC
This sequence comes from Hoplias malabaricus, assembly GCF_029633855.1. Classification (NCBI taxonomy): domain Eukaryota; kingdom Metazoa; phylum Chordata; class Actinopteri; order Characiformes; family Erythrinidae; genus Hoplias; species Hoplias malabaricus. The sequence goes on from NW_027100843.1 coordinate 2,203, forward strand.
TGTGAGGATTTGATGGCAGTCAGCTTTGAGTACGTTAGCCACCTCAGGTACTGAAGGATGGATCAAGAAAGTCACTCCAACTTTTACAGTTGGATGGAGACCCTTCAGCCTATGCTTGGCATTGGGTATGGCCATTTCTTCATTTATTTATTCATTCATGTTCAAGACACTGAAGCTGTGTGGCTGCACCTTACATCATCCACAAATGTCCACAAATCAAATATTAAATGTGCAGTTACACACTGAAATGTGTCTTCCGCATTTAACCCATCTGTGGCAGTAAACACACATACACAGTGCACTAGAGGAGGTGGGAACACCCCCAGAGTGGCCATTCTGGGGGCCTGGGGCGCAGTTGGGGCTTAGGTGCCTTACTCAAGGGCAACTCAACTTTGGATTGAGGGAGGAAGACATTGCTTTTTCTTCACTGCCACTGCTCTGAATTTTCCTGCTAGATGTTGGAATCTAACAAGTCCTCAGCCCTCTTCTCTAACCATTAGTCCACAGCTGCCCCCAAGTGAATGCACCCAATAACAATACCAAATTAAACAGAATATTTATTTAGTGAGTTAAAGCCATCTGCAAGTATATGCAATTATGCTGTATGTAAATACGTAGATGATCTCCCAGCTTATTATCCAGCTATGGATTGTATGCACAGGGGAGTGAATGGCAGGTTATGCAACAGTGTTTACATACTATGCCAAGCATTTTCCTATAAGAATTTCAGCTTCCCATTCTACATTCTATAAGCTTAATAATTTGATCTTCTTGTCCAGAACTGCCTGAATGTATGGAATCTAAAGCCACAGCACACAGATGGATGTGCAGGCATCACGATTCCAGGGCATTCTGCTCACTAGCCATTCTGTGTGTGTTTAATCCTCGGCGTGTGCAGGGAAACGAATGGCTTTTTAAAAACTGAGCATTGCTCGCAGAGACAAAAGACGGTGGCGCTGGTCCAGGAGGTGTCTCTGGTTGGCGCTGCCAGTGCGGCATGACCATTGAATCAGCTGCTGGCTGCGATTGCCCACAATAACAGCCACATTCATCCAGTGGTAATCGCTGCGCCGTCACCAGCTGCAGCCGTGACATCATTAAACATGGGTGGCGCATCAGTTATTCCGCTCTCTGCAGCTCGGCTCGGTGTGGAGGAGTCATAAAGCTTACTGTACCATCCCCGGCTCTGGCATCTCAGGGGGCACCTCAGGAGAAAAGTGCCGGAAGAATGGGAGCTCCAGGACAATGATGCGACCGTCTATCAAGGGCCAGGAAGGACTAAAACCTGGCATGTGGTGAAACAATAGCAGCAGTGAATCAAAATCCGGCGTAATCCTTCCTTTTAGTTTGAGCGAGAGATGAAAGCTTGCCTGAGTGAGGCTTACATAGCCTAATACCCCCGAGATAAATACCCAAATTAGGGCTGTCCCCTGAGCGAGCCAGTCATGAAATCTGCCTCTCCTGAGTCACTGGCTGCAGCTTGCAACCCTTGCAAGATTGCAGCTCCTCCACAAAGGAGGCCACAGTAATCTACTGCTCCCGGTCTGTACTCTGAAAGGTTGCCAAACTCAAACTCAGAAAACACTGTCTGTATGCCTGTCTTTTCAAACCCATCTTCCGAGACCCCCGCTCGGTGATGTCATGGTGATGTGCAAAACGAGTTGCTTCTTTGAGGTAATCATTGGACGATGAAACATTTATTACTGAAGCCTACAAAGCAAGGGTTGCCAGAGCCAGGATACACTCACAATGTCACAAAAGATGCCAGACATAGATGGCAGACTATGCGCCAAAATATAATTCCGGACACAGGTGTAAAATCACTGCAGTGACACTGAAATGGTGGTGAAAGTGGAACAGACACAACAGTTCTGCTCAAGTTTTGAAAGCCCTAATAAAGGATGACAAACACACACTGTGCAGCAACAGATAAGCTACTGTCTTTGACTTTTATGTCTACAAGGTGGACCAATACAGTGGACAGTGAGTGGACACTGTTTCTAATATCAGGGGTTGTCCTTTGACCTTTGATATACAGGTTGAAAGAGGGCTTACAAAGTATGTAGATGGACTTCAGTCTGTAATTGCAGAAGCAGAAAGTGGCATATGGTGAGCGGAGCTGATAAAATGAACAATAAGTGCTGGAACAAGGAGGTAGAATTAATGTCATGGCTGATTCCTGTAGGCCATGGCCATTAAAAGCGATTATTACTTAACAAACTCATGCCAGCATATGCCACCTTCCATACTATGTTTACAACATGTAAGATTAGGAGGGGTTAGGAGAGTTAAGAAACAAAAACAATAATAGTTCTTTTGTGAACTACAAAATAGAAAAGATTCTCACGAGTGAAAACAAAAAATGCAGGTCAGTATATTGATAGTGGTCTAATTTATTGATAGTGGTCTAATTTAATCTGAAACTTTGGAGACAACGGGAAGAAAATACTACTAAATATTTGGGAAACAGAAGGCCTGGTTCATATTGGTGGATCCATCGCTGTGTACATACCCTTCCCACTACCACAACCATCACAAACTGCATGGAGGTTAAGGTGTTAATACACAGCCAGTGCTGTAGCTTTGAATGGACTTGGACACATACTGTGTTCTTTCTTGCAAGACGACAGGGCTATGCTAGGGAAGGTAAGAGGTCTTTAACAATAGTCAATATACAGACTAAAAAGCTGGCTGATGGGTCATATTCAATGGAACAGTATGCAATAACAGATTCTGAAAAGAATTCCTGAGGATATAAAGAGCTAGGGGAGCAGATAAAGGCTCGCTGGCCTCAGGGGGGGGGGGGGGGGGGTGATTCTTGGTTCATTTGGTGGGTTAAGTGAATGAAGATGCACTGACCCACAAACAAACACCGAGCGTGCCAGTGGAGCATGAGAACCAAACACACAGTGTCCTCAACAGGGTGGAATAAAGATACATTGAAAACATAATGGGCTTGGAAGAATGCAAAGCGTGTAATCTGACATGATATATTGGGCAGAGAGGTTTCTCTTTATGAGGGCCGCTCTGTGGCGCACTGTATTTGTTTTCATGGCAGGATTGTAAATCAAGCACATAATCTGGATTAACTTGCTCGTCTCTATCAATGCAGTGTGGAAAGGGAGGAAAAGAATAGATTCTGAAGGGTGCACCCACATCTGCTGCCTTTGGAACTCCAGGCGAACTGCTATTGCCGCGCCTGGATTTGCTAAACAATGTCAGCGGGAGGGCGGAGGGAAGCGCGAAGGAGGAGATAGTGGAGGTGTAGCTATGGAGGAGATGATGGTTACTGCCAGCAGAGAAAGCTCCACCTCTGGTAATGATAGATAGAGGGCAGTGAATGTTCCCATTGAAAAGAATCAGATATGGCAGAGGCGAATGTGAGACGCAGTGCTGGGGTCTGCTGGAGGAGCTACAGCGCGATTCTATTACCAGCCACTCAGCAGGGTCGGCAACTTCAAACAGCCGTAAATGGAAGTTTAGGTTTCTATCTCACCCACTGTAAAAGATCACTCCGTAAGTGGAAAAGCATTCATAGACCTCTCACAGAAAGAGCCTCGTCTTAGATTCATGCTGGATGTCTCTGCTCCTTTCACTAGTTCTGCTTTCCTCTCTGCTTCCCACTGTGCCTTCAGAGCCGCACAATAGCTCTGAGAAATCCCCGCCTAAGCAACACCTGATTTTTTTTTTTAAGCTTCTGTTTTGCTTGTCTTTTAAAACTCTCTGCAGTCTTGCCGTCTTGGGTCGTAGAACCGGCTGCTTTTGCCTTGGACGATGTCAGAGAACTGTTCCCCCAAATTGCATTGACAGAGCAAACACTCCTGAGGACAGATAAATCAGCGATCTGTCTATGAACTTCCTCCGAAGTCCGCTAGCGAGTGTCCCTCTTAATCTTTCCCCAAACGTCCTCCTTACCAATCAACCCTCACTCTTCTAAACTAATGATTTTAGCATCGACCTAAATTAGCAAGATAATTACAGCCTTTCTTGGTGCTGTGTTCACGTGACAGGAAGACAAATCCAACCTGAAAAATGCTCGCATGCTAACAGTCAATCACAATCACAAGCCACCGGCTTCATGTCAGATCAGGCCATAGATTTACCCCAGACTCTTGAGAAAATGCACTTTGAGAAAGCATAGAAACTGCTGCATTCGAACAGTAAGATTTCTGCCCTCTCAGTGAGAAAACAGCATGCAAATGCTTGCGATTAAAAACCAGGGGCTGCTTTTTCTCTCCACTCTGCAGTACTGCAAAGTAATGGTAATTTTAGCTCTTAAAGTGAAGCCTAATTAGCTGCTTTTTAAGTATTTGATTTGGGAAATGGAGAAGGAGCCCCCAGAGTTCCGGGGGACGAGAGCTGTAAAGCTTGAAGAAAATCTAAACTACACAGAGAGGAAATATGAAGTAGACCCAGGTAAACGCTCTATTCATGTTTGGTTTTCAAAAAAAAGGGTTTCTTTCATCATTGATGCAAAACTTTGCAGAGCTGCCAAGAGGGCATCGAGGTGATTCTGGCTCAATAATGTGGTATTTATTCTAACCTCAGTAATGCGGGGGTGTGTGCGTGTGTGTATTTCCAAACTAAAACATATAAGGGTTTTCTCAGTAAAAAAAAATCAGTAATGTAGGATGAGCAAAACCTACTTGGATCAGAGAGGATGGAGTCCGTCTTAGGAACAAACTGGTCACAGCGAAGTCCACGGTAACCCTCTTTACACCTACAACAGAGGAGAGAGAGAGCATTATCCATTATCCTGAGACTGAGATCATGTAGGCGTTGCTCTACAAAACAAGGATGCTGTAACAAGTGTAAATATCTCTGATGTAGACAATACATTTAGTGGCTTGCTTTAAGAGCTAAACGATCTTACCTGCCACTTTCCATGTAAGATAATTCAGCTCAGTTATTCAAGCTTTTGTTCCTGGCCATTTGATCCAGTGAAATGATCTCAACATGTCAGCAAGTAATTTTACAAATTGCCTGCGTATTTGTTTTAAAAAAAGCATGTTTTCTTCTACTCTTGATCTCTCTTTGTAAACAGGGCAAACACATTCAAATTCTCCTGTTTAGCATTTAATACTTTTATGATGCATATATCCATACACATTATTTTTTGCATTGGTACTTGTTTACTGAAAAAGAAAGAAAATATTCATAATAATAAATAATGAAAAGTATATGTATACAAATGTTGACAGAGCTGCAATGAATAACATGAGCACTGTGTTGCAAAGCTGCTGTTGGCCATTACACCTCTGAGAAATCTAGAGCACATGCAAATGACTTGTTGCTGCTTTTCATTCCTTTTTTTTTTTTTTTTTTTTTTTCTTGCCTATTCCATGTAAACCATCACTGATGGACCTGCATAACAAATAAATCTCTATAAATAGTGCACTTGTGCAAAATCACTACTTACAATATTTCTGCTAGCAATGTTGCCTTTGAGGCTGAAGGAATGTAATTGGTTACCAGCCGTAAGGAGGAGATGAATGTGATTAATTAATAAAGCATTGGGCGGAGATTTTCAAATACTGTGCCATAAACGGGTATTTTATTGTATAACACTCTGCAGCTTCCTCTGAGGCAGTAGATATAACCCAAATGTGCAGGAAAGTACTTCTTCAGAAGCTAAATCAGAGGCAGCGGAGCATTCTGCAGCGTCCTCAGAGGCAGTTAAATTATCCTCCATTCACACAAAATGAAATACTGAATTTCTGTAATACTTCTAAAAATATATGAAACAGAACCTAGTCTATACATTATATTACACATTAATTCCTTTCAAAGTCACTTCTGGCAGAAGAGAAGGCAATCTATTTTTACAGCACTCTCCTGAAATGGGAGGAGGTGAGTGGGATGGGGGTAGGGTGGTGATGGTGGGGTGGTGGTTTGTTGGTTGTTTTCCTACCCTTCTGCAAAAGTTACATAATGCAGATTCTGCGGTCCTTAGTCTGGAGCAGGAAAGACAAAGGCTCTGTTCTCCCTGGTACATGTCAGGAGGCTGAAAAGGCCTTGTGAGCTGCACCAACTTCTTTAGAAACAGTATTTGGTTATTCTGGATTATTGTGTGAATAAATTCCATAATTGTGTGTAAAAATTCCACTTCCTACAGATGCTTAATATCAAATACCCAGCGTGGTGGGCAGCCCTCCCAGCAGGTGAATGTTGAGGGAGTAGACAGCACTGTTCGTTCAGCCCCCCACCGCCTATTTTTTACAGTTGAGGGGATCAAACCATAAATCATTTGGTCCTAAGCCAGCTTCTCTTAACTTTAGGCACGGTGGCGCAGCAGGTAGTGTCTCGGTCACACAGCTCCAGGGACCTGGAGGTTGTGGGTTCGATTCCAGCTCCGGGTGACTGTCTGTGAGGAGTTGGTGTGTTCTCCCCGTGTCCGCGTGGGTTTCCTCCGGGTGCTCCGGTTTCCTCCCACAGTCCAAAAACACACGTTGCAGGTGGATTGGCGACTCGAAAGTGTCCGTAGGTGTGAGTGTGTGAGTGAATGTGTGTGTGTCTGTGTTGCCCTGTGAAGGACTGGCGTCCTCTCCAGGGTGTATTCCCGCCTTGCGCCCGATGATTCCAGGTAGGCTCTGGACCCCCCGCGACCCTAAATTGGATAAGCGGTTACAGATAATGGATGGATGGATGGATACACACAACTGTTATATACTTTAAAATGTCTCTAATTTACTTATTATACTGAATACAGTGTGAATGCTATGGAAGTGTTTGACACCCTGTATCCTTTAGGAAATAATGACAAGAGTCTGAATATATGTCAGAAGACACTATAAACTTAAAACTCAAGCAGATATTGACACTGAAAGTATATAGAATAACCCAAACAAAGTGACTTAGTCCTTGTTTCCCCTTCACTGTAACAAGGAAGCAGGGTGAGACCGAGGAGCTGAAATGTGCTGGTGGTAAACAGTAAGCAGGATGTGGGGCTGTGTGAATAGAGAAGAGAAGGCATAAGAAGAGGAGAGGAGAAGGACGACTAGGCGGGTTTGGCCAGAGCTTTGTGGTGCCTGCACTTGCACAGATAACACAGCCTCGACACTAATGTCACTTCCCCGAGGAGCTGTGGGGCTGGATGGGTGTTGGAGGCGTTTGATTGGGCCCTTGCTGAGAGATCCGTGAGAGACAGTGGCGTCCAGGCTAGAGCACAGTATAAGTAGGGGGAGACTACAGAGACTACTAGCTGTCCTCCAGCAATCTCTGGGATTCTGCAGCTGTTCCAGAGATATTTAGCACTATTCCTAATTCCCTCAGCCCACCCACTCCCTCTCTCTTCCTTTTCCCTTGCATTTTCGGTCTTCTCTCAGCCCTCCAGCTTTTGGAGGTCCGTCTGTAAACATGTAAATAGCAGTTACCCAGTAGATTTGCTACAGTTTTGTTTACAAATCAGCCCATTTTATTTTTGGTCCCTTAAAATACATTGTGGCTAAGTGCACATTACAAGCCTCATTCATTAATTCACTTTTTTGCTCGAAAACTATTTGCCTGTGTTGATTTACATTAATAAATGTAAGTGGTCTGTATCTGTTTGTAATGTCCACACTCATGAACGTGAACTACTTTTATGCATGTTGCTTTCTTCAACAACAACAGAACCATATTTGTGACACATCTTGAATTAAAACTGAGAAAACAGATGTGGTAGTAGCTCATGGGTGTATCACATTTGCTCGGGAGGACAGCAAACAGCTTGTCAGTATGTGATTAAGATGAGAAGGTGAATAAAAGCCAGTCAGCTTGCTTTTACTGCTGTACCAAGACATCGGCACAGTTTCTAATGTCACCCTACACCTTATATAGTGCATACGATAGGTCATAAATTATAAAACCTTTTATTATCGACTTTAAGCTTCACATCTTGCAGTTGATCTAGTGTGCTGTCTGTGTGTAGTAGATTCAGTTTTATAAAAGTGCACTATGTAGGATGTATGGTGCTATTTAAGATGCAGCTTGAGCCTGTCCGCCATTGTTGTTTTGTAGTGCTGCCGGTGCTGGCTGAGGTGAAAGCTCTAGGTGCAGACGTAAAAAAAAATCAAGAAATGTTGCATACATATTTGAACTAGGTGCACGTATATAATCGGATTTGATATGTCTACACAACCCTGAAAAGAGTCATATCAAAGAAATGTGTGACTCATAATGTAAATGTAGCCTATTTTTCTCCAATGATTCTTCTTCATGTTATAACTACTATTAAACTGACACCGACTGTTCGGGATGCAGAAATTCTGCACTAAACCTAAAAAGCATGGCCACTCCAGTGCGGGAGACCAATTTCAAGTAGCAAATCCGGGTCCTTTCAGGACTATAAGGCAGTTTGGTTTTTCATTTTGTATGAGCTTCACATCATAGAAAAATGGAAGATCAATTCCATAAATATTATTTGCTTTCTTCAGGGTAAAAATGGCTTCTAGGTTCTTTAACACAGCAGGAGAAATCCACTTCTTCAAACCTCCACAAACTTCTGCGATCACAGGTTTCCTAATGCACGTTAGCAACAATGCTCACCAGCGATCAAAAGAATAAGCTCGCAGACGTCAAGCCTTAAAAAAATATGACCCAGCAGAATGAACTTGCCAGGTTTTTTTTGAGCCGAAAAAGCACCATGGCAGAATTTATGCTCTTTCATCTGGCTTCATTTCTCGTAATTTCCAGAGCAGCCTGGCTGACAGGCAATCGGCCGACTGTGCACAAGCCTGTCTGAGTGTCTGGCTCCCAGTGCCGTGACTGCTGCGTATGAAGGAAAAAAAGCCAGAACACACAGCCAGCATAAGAATAAACGACTTCGCTATGTAATTACAGTCACACAAGATGACGTTATATCAGTGAGCTCAGAACAGGTGAGTCTGACGAACCTCCATCTCATCCTTCCTTCAGACTGCCGTCTTAACTCTGAGTCACATGCTACTGACAACATGAGCTAAATTCTCCCTTTCATCCGCGTCAAAACACAACATACTCAGGCCAAAGGTTTTGTCACTTTTTCTGTGTTGTAAGACTCTTAAAAGATTTTACAGATGTACAGAGCATAGCTCAGAAACCACTCGTCATTTATTAGAGACAAGGAAAAGTTTCTAACAGAAATGAGCAGCAGGCTAGAGTGGCCAGACGTCTGACTTTAGGACTAACATTTCAGTTTTTCAGCTCCTGGTCCTCCCACTAGGGTTATGCCTGAGTGGACGCTTAATACTCCTCCTTTTTGGAGCAAATTATTTAAAATATATGTTTTTTTGAATTAGTTATACCTTTTATTATTGGCTCACACAAATGTCAAAGGAAAACCTCGTATTTAATTGGTTTAACAGGGCTATTTGACATTCTGCCTACAGCAAAATGTCCGCCCTCGCTGTGCATTTTCAGTGAGGAACACAGCATGGAGAGAGGAATCATCTCAAAGAAAATAATGTCAAGTCAGAGCTGCCGATCTGCTTTAACCTTACAGAAGGGTGTGTACAGCAGTGTAGCGTGGTGAGAATGGCGGAGAGCTCCCTCCTTTTTACCAGGAAGGGAAAGTGATTCTGTGCAATCCACGTAAACAAAAGCCCACTGCTTCAGCTGATTACTTACTGGATGTAAGCAGAGGCTGTAGACAGACATGAACAATTTGGACTTTTTTAAAAAATAAAGGCAAAGTGGAAACTGAAAATGAGAAAAACAAGCCCAGGCTAAGCACAAGAACACACTGAGAACTACTGAGCTGAGAAGTTTAAAAACAAAGTGAGAAGATGGTACAGTTGAGGACAAAACAGAAGAAGAAAACACTCAGTGCTGAATGAAAAAACAAAATATTATACTTTGCATTATTAGAGCCCTAAACACTGTTTATTACTAGAAGTGCTCCTTGACTTATTTAAACCATTGCAGATAACTACTCATTTGACCACTGTGAGCACCTACTCAAAGTGCCATGATCTTTTCACCTACTTAAAGCGCATAATTAATAGATTCATATTAAACTGGCCTTTCTTGTCTTTTTTTTTCATTTCCTAAAAAAGCTTAATATCTATTTCCACAAATGTTCTCATACATGTATAATTGTGTCTCCTCTTGTGATCTCTAGCCACACCCTATTCTTGTGTCATGTGACTTGTTCTCAGGTGTTGCATTTCTAAGCCCTTTTATCTATCTTTGGTTGGCCATTTTCTGCCCAACTCTCAGCTGCTGTATGTTTCTGTCTCATTCTCTGCCTCTGCTTGTTTTAGACTTAGTTCCTTGGTGTTTATCTGTCACTGTTCCTGCTTTTGTCTCAGTCTCACTGTTATACAGTGTCTGTTTCACTCCTTATCTGGTTTATTTAACTATTTTCTCTTATTCTTTGTTGTTTAATTAATCTGCATCTTCATGTATCACACATTACACCACATACACATATCACACACTGTAAAGAGCAATTTGCTAACAGTGAAAAGTAGTGGAAAGGCCTCTGAAAGATTTTTTTCTGTTTTGGAGCTAGAGGGGGGTTTAATCTTCTACTGTCCCTTTATGTGCACGTCTGGTAAAGGGCATCATTGCTTATATATGCTATGTATTCCTGCTTCAAAGCAAATGTCACAATATTATGTTAGGCCTTTTTAGAATTTGAAATGTATTACATATTTAAAGGCCTGTTTTAAGGCTCCCATAAGGTCTCCGTAATATTGTAATTATTTCTGTGAATGGCAGTGCTAATTATTTGGCTTGTGTAATGCCCATTTTTAGCTAGTAATTGTCTGTGAAGCTTGTGGGCCGGGATACTCTATACTGACTAATAAATCAAAACATTCTGGCCTAGTTAATAATTGTCCTTGACAGGATTTGAACAAACAAACACATGATTATGAGCACACAGCCACATACATGCTGATTACTGAAGGGTGGCTGCACGGCATACTGAATTTTTCGTTTTAGTCACAGTCACAGGCCTGTTTTTCCTCATCTCTTTCCAGGGCTATACTCAACTAAAAGATACATTATTCATTTTTGATTCATTATTGATTTCTTAGGGAGTCATGTCATTTGGTGGAAAACTAGTACATTAATACAAAATAATTACAGTGCAAAGAACCATCTGAAAGTTTAAATAGCTAGCTGCATGGTTAAATGCTGCTTCTCTATATTGCAAAAAATCATAAAAAATGATTCTATGTAGCTTATATGTAGCATCAAATGTTTTTATTTTAGTTAAACACAACCTGGTAAATATGAAGCACTTCATGGAACTGGCTTGTACTCATTTTTTAAAAAAATATAGGTGCACTATTCAGTACTATTCATATTCATTCAATGTGACTTGTGAGTTATAGGTTTCATGGAGGGCTAACCTTTGTACACCAGGAGTACACTGGCACTGATAACAGAAATATTGTCCCTCCACCTATCATGTAATATGGTGAAAAAACGTTAAAACATTTATACACTAGGCATCATTTTAACCATAACCCTAACCTCAACACTGTGCATCGCCCTAACTCAGACCCCAACACTCATTATTACCCTAACTCTAAAATGAACACAGAACATCACCCTAATACTTACCCTACATCATCCAGGTGGCTTTAGTAGCAGCATGTGCATCACACACATTAGTTGCACACAGCTTCAGGCATGTATCATTGATTCTACCTCCTGGGAATCTGGACTAAACCTTTTCACCCAGGGAAGGTTTCAGTCCTGTTCTAGCTCCCTTCTGGCTCTGTCCCTTGTCAAAGATTCTCAGCTGCAGCTACTCAGAGACTCATTAGCTTTGCTTCTTAAACCCCTGTGGTTCAGCAACTCTATCCAAAGTCAGTGGTGTACCTTACCAACGTTCTGAGCCTTGTTGTTATTGCTTGGTATCTACGGAACTGACCCTATGGTTTGTTTCTTTGTTTTAAGATTGTGTTTGACTACCTGTGTTTTATCCCCTGCCTGTCCTGATTGTGATTTATAAGATTATCCCTGTGAAACTACTCAGCTCGTGTATACTGTTTACATGACACAAAGGTTAGTCAGATATGAGGTTGCATGTTTCAGGGACATTTCCCTGGGAAACAGCTTTTTAATGCTTTTTTATTAAAAAAAAAAATGCACATGAACTATACAAACACAGTTCTGTGGCATGATGGAGTATTGCTTGATTAGGATCCAGAACTAATCCTCAAATACTAGGACCTGACCTCACTCATGCTGATGTGACTGAATGCAATAAAATCCTCATGGCAATGTCCCAATCACTAGTGTACAGCCTTGCCAAAAGAGCTGAGGTGGTTACTGCAGGCAGTTGGGAACAAGCTCCTGATTATACATTATATACATATCACTGAATTCAAATTCTGCAAAACAAGAATAGTTTAGTATGTTTTTGTGATTATTTTTACTCATTATCTCAAATCAGTACTACTTATATTCATGAGTCACATTTGGATTCTTGAAAAAGATGCTCTGCTGCGAGATCAGAGCTACGGTATTAAAAAAATCAGATGATGAATATTGAGTTGATCCTCTAAAATCCTGTCAAAAGGGAGCATCTTTACTCAGAACCACATCCTGGTCAGACTCCTATGCAAAGCCAGATTACTACTTAACTCTATTGGTGCAATCCAAAGTTGCTAAAAAGGATATTCATGAGGGTCCTAATATTATGCAGGATTTTTCTCCAAGAGCTTTTGCTTCGAAGAGGAACTGAGATTTGGACACGAGAGCCTGGGAGTACAAGAGAGTAAACAAGGTTATAAATGCATGTGCACATGTGCTTTCATGAGTATTTATTATCATTAATGAATGTGCACTTTGGACTCATTAATTGCGCCCCCTGTTGGTTAATTTACTCCATAGAGACAAATGGAGTTGGGAGGGGGGGGGGTGGATAGAGAGATAGAGGTGTTGAGTTTGAAGAGAGGAAAGGGGAAAGTGGTGCAGGAGGAGGAGTGAATGGATATATTTCCCCTGTCTGAGGAAGGCAGGGGTAGTGAGCATGACTCTGACTTTAATTAACACTCAGCTCTTTAATTAACGGTGAGAAAATGGACGTGAGGTTGGTAGGAGACAGTGGTGTGTGTGTGTGTGGGTGTGCAGGGGATAGGGGTGGGTGTTTGGCAGTATGCACTCCTACGTGCTGACTAATAGCGCCCACATGATGTGCACACACACAACACAACTGATCATTCAGGCACACTTAGCCTATTCACACAAAACCCCGCACAGTCCTCTAACGCTATATTTGTTGGTCATTTCCACTTTGTTAGGTGTTATTCTACTAATAATCAAGCAGAAACACCCAAACCTGACCCTAAAAGATTTTCTGTCCAATAATATTAATTAACTATTTATTCTCTGATATCTTTTAGGTGTTTTGGCTAATGTAAAATCCCGTGTGTTACTCACTTTCTATCCATGGACTGTTAGCGTTAATGGTACACTCTACACTAGATCAAAGTCTATTATTATAAACATCTACAAATGTGTCTGCACCTCAATTTAAATGTTTTTATATACATCCTTGTGATAATACAGTGCAGAATGTGTCTAAATGTGTAGAGCATGAACTTTTGATTCGGTCTCATCATGAGATTAAAAGTGATTCAAATCTGAGACTATGAAGAGTGGTGGAGATATGTGAGATACGTCATCTACCATCACCATGTGTAAATGCTGGATTTTTGTGTCTGTTTACAATTTAATAGAAACTGACCAATCATGTTGGAAATCCTTCATTCTTCATTCTGTCTGAATCTGAGAAATGGCATGCTAAGAATGTACTGCTGCTTAGGTTGCTGCAGTGGTTTTGGAAAGTAGAATTGAAGGTGATGGAGTTTGAGCTTGATTCATATAAGGGTAAATTCTTTGTAACCCAGTGTATATTTGGTGTACTTGGGTTAACTTTGGTTTTGTGCTAGGAATGTATCCTCACAGTAAAATATGGAGAAGTGGAAAATAACAAAGACTCAAATATATGTTGTAGATTTTTTGTAAAAACATACAACATTGTTGAATAAACAATACAACAATGGGAGAATTTAAATAAATCTAACTGATTCAGACACAACAAGAGCTCAAATATATACAGTACTGTTTCTGTACTCCCCTTTGTGCTTATTCCTTATAATGGGTGAAGAAACACAGTGGTGATTACAGTGCAGAAACATTGTACTGTGTTAACTGCTCCCATAATTAGGAACATCTAGTGTACTGTGGGTACTGAACAGTTGCATGGGGGAAAAAATAAAGTATATATATATATACTTATACTTTGAAGAATCTAAAGTATAAAACACACACACACACACACACACAGATATATATATATATATCTGTGTGTGTGTGTGTGTGTGTGTGTGTATTTTTGTGTTTTATACTTTAGATTCTTCAAAGTAGCCACCATTTGCTTTGATGACAGCTTTGCACACTCTTGCCATTCTCTCAATCAGCTTCATGAGGTCGTCACCTAGAATGGTTTTCAGTGAACAGCTGTGACCTTGTCAAGAGTTACATATATATATATTAAACATGTATATGTTAGCGTTTTCGAATTTGGAGATTGTAGGTGAAATATTTTTCTTTTTTTTCTCCTCAGAAAAGAAGAACACCAAACCAGAACTGCAACTTCAAGGAATTTTAGTTTAATAGCAGAACAAATACCTGACTGTCATTTACTGGCTTTTCTGAGTCTAATTTCATTGAACACCTTTGAACAACATTGAAGAGAACACCTACTTAAATATCCTAGATACCGTCTTTTTGTCTTTTCCATATTTGGCATAACCCATCATATACTTTTCTCACAGAGGTTGAATATTTACAGAGGTTATATACAGAGGTTTCCACTGTACAGAGACCACGTAATAACCCTGAAATGAAAGCTTTGTCAATTCGGTTTTGTGTCTAAAAAGCCTTTCATACAATACCTATTTTTCCAAGGGCACTTCTGACAGTTTAATTATTTTTCTTGCTCCAAATGAAGTTCACCTTTGACCTGCTTTTCTCTAGTTAGGTGTTTCTACAAGACATACATTCCTCTTAACAAAATTATGTATTTCTAAATCTCCTCTTTCCAGACAAGTTCAGGCAAATGTTTGTATAAAAATAGACACAGACATCTCCTAAAGAAGAGATGACCTTTCAAGCACCTGAAATTATTTAGATTTTAGTCCTCTCACCTGGTCTCAGTCAATGCGTTTCAACACAGTGTATCAGTCAGTAACTCTGTAAGACCCTGCAGTTCTCTCAGTCGGCTCACTGTGTGGGCCAGCAAACAAATCCTTACTGAGACCAAACCAATGTACCCTCGATGCGAGGATATTCACATTCTCCTACTCCTTTCACAAGGTCCACACATTGCCGGAAAATTCACACCTTCTTATTCACTGCTGGGTCTAGACAAATGCCTCCACGCTGCTAACCTCATCTTGGTGAAATCTGAGCTTCATCCATGCACAAACATGAACAAACACACACATAAACCCACACACACAATATACAGAGGTCTTCTCAGGGTCTTTTTCCAGTAACACTCACACACACACACAACCACACACACATCTCTAGCTCTCCCTTCATTACTGCAGGCCGATCGTCCCTGACACATCTCTTCACTGTTATTGATGGACCTAAAGGCTGTGATGGGTCCAGACTCCAAGCCA
The DNA here is from genome assembly GCF_029633855.1 of Hoplias malabaricus. Taxonomy (NCBI): domain Eukaryota; kingdom Metazoa; phylum Chordata; class Actinopteri; order Characiformes; family Erythrinidae; genus Hoplias; species Hoplias malabaricus. The sequence goes on from NW_027100843.1 coordinate 17,817, forward strand.
ATCTCCTTCCATTCCTTGCCTGACCCTCTCTTTCTCTCTCTCATTCTCTTTCTCTCTCTCTCTCTCTCTCTCTCTCTCTCTCAAAAACAAGCTCCCTCATAAACCCTGTCTATCCTCTTCTCACACAACCAATACATATTCATATCTGCCAGTGCAGCCCTGTTTAAAAGAGGTGCTGAGGAAGGGGTGGGCCAGGGGTGATTTATTTACTGAATGACATTGACTGATGTCCAAGGAAGCACTTGGCTGTTTCCATGTTGGCATGCTGTGCAGTGTAACTATGCACCTTATATTCAGCTGGGAAACAGTGGCTCTTCAAATCTCATTCCGGGTGGATTTTGTGTCTGAAAAGAAAAATATAAAACACTGGAAAGAAAAAGGATAACGGATAATGCACTCCTTGCATAATTGAGTCTTCTTCCAGGAGCCACACAAAACTCATCCTGTGCTGATGTCAGACTCAATGGCTTCCACCTTTCACATGCCTTTTTTTAACATGACAAAGGGCCTAGCTTAAAAGTAAACCTATTAAAATGGTAATCACCAGTGAGTAGATAAGCCTTTCCTTAAGCTTTTACTTAAGGAAGCACACACACAAAAACCAATTCAACAGAAAGTTTTGCCCCAACAAAATGCAGTAGTCAATAAATAGGCCCCACTTGTGATACACTTCTTTGATCCTCTACTCTCGTGTAGAAAACATAACTTTATCCAAGCCATTTAACATTTTCCCCCTAAAGCTCTGGCACTCATTATCTATTACACACCTTGCTCTTTAGACTACAGCCTGCAGCCTCCTCCTACTGAGACCCATAGCTTTATTATGATTCAACACCATACTGCCATCATCTATATCAAAATGTATGAATGTATCTCTGAATGAAGGACCATGTCCCACTGTGATAGATTGTACAACAATATTAGTTCGTCAGATTTTTCAGACACGTTGTCTTTGGTTTTACTTTTCCCTTAGCTAACATCACAGGATGTTATTAAGCTTGGATTTTGAACTCTAGCACATGCATCCTCAGAGACATTTGAGTCCAGCCACTGATTATTTTCAGACTGCTATTAACACAATGTTATTGGGCAGTTCAAAGCATTCGGAGAAGAAGGCAATATATGTAATTTAACAGATACCTGTTTTAGATAGCACTACGCTGACTGATGGGCGAGAGAAAGAGTGAGACCAACCGTGTTCACTTGGACATCTGGTCAGGATGGGTTTAGTTAGCGTGACCAGATCTGAGATGTTGAAAAAGAGGACACGTCTCCGGTAGGGGTGGGGGACAACTACTGACGTGCAGACTGACCAATTAAATGTTTACAGAGAAGGTTATCGACCAATAACGGTAGCGCTACAGTCAGACCGTCCAATCAGAAGATTTTAGGCTACTTCACCACGCCCCCTTCTCACTCAAGCGAACCAATCGAAGTAGGGGAGGGCGGGACTAGTTTGTGAACGAAACGCTTCTCGAAGTTCTATGTAAACTCTAGAAAAACAAAATCCCGGACGTTCGTGAAATTCCGCCCGGACATTTTTTGAAGTCTAAAAAAGAGGACATGTCCGGGTAAAAGAGGACGTCTGGTCACCCATAGTTTAGTACACGTGTAGAAATGTGTATTGTACACTCTTTTAGATAAACTGTCTCTGTTGGGCGACCGTCAGTGTTATTCAGTAGCACCTTTAATTCAGGAACATAATTGTACCATATTATATTTGAATTGTATTATAATCATTTTTTTAATTAGTTTCATAAATGGCCATCACAGTGGCACAGCAGGTAGTGTTGCGATCACACAACTCCACAAGTCCCGCTCTGGGTGACTGTCTGTGAGGAGTTTGGTGTGTTCTCTCTGTGTCTACGTGGGTTTCTTCCAGGTGGATTGTCTACCTTAAAAGTGTCCATAGGTGTGAGAGTCTGAGTATATGTGAGTGTGTGTCACCCTGCGAAGTATTGGCGCCCCCTCCAGTGATCCCGGGTAGGCTCCGGACCCACCACGACCCTGAACTGGATAAGTTGTTTCAGACAATGAACGAATTAATGAATGGTTTTGGAAATTCCATTTCTTTTAATAAACTTCTTTAAAATTATTTTAATTAAAGGTGGCCATCAAGTAATATACTGAGGCTATAGTATATTATATTGTGGCCTCAAAATAATTTCTTGAGGTCGCAGATAATGAATTATTTTGTGGCTATTATATGTAATGTAGGATGTTATTTCATGGCCCCCACATATTACTTTGTGGCCTCAAAATATTGTTTTGTGGCCTTAGATTTATTTTGTGGCCTCAGTATATTATTGTGTGTCCATGCCTTTTGTTAAATGAAGGGTCCGAACAGGGATTTCGACACCTGCGTTACCTACCCTTTTTAGGAAGGCATTTACAGTAGACACTGGAACACTGTGGTGAGGATTTTGCTAAATTCAGCCACAAGAAACCTGTACTAAAGCTGGGTTTTTTGATCTGGAATAAAAATGCAAGAAATAATATCTCTTTTAGTGAACTTATATTAAATGTTAAGTACATTTTTTTCTTCTTCTGAAAAGTCGCTATTTTGGAGATATACTGTGTAAATTATACATTTATTTTAGACAGCAACAATTAGTTATGACCATGTCAAATGCATCAATAATAAAAACTGCACCATACAGCTGTTGCTCTTGCGTCTGTCGACTTTCCTGAGGATCAGCAGCTGTTTGGAGGCTGGGGAATGAGCGATGAAGGCAGAGCAGGAGAGAGAGAGAGAGAGAGAGAGAGAGAGAGAGAGAGAGAGAGAGAGAGAGAGAGAGAGAGAGAGAGGAGAAGTAAAACCCAGTCTTTTCTCTGAGTCACCACCATGTAACCATGGTGCAGATTCAAGGCGCAGGTGCTGTTCAAAGCCACTGAAGATAAGAGGGAAAACAAGGCATTCAACCTGCTGTAAATAAAGACAGGAAGAAGGAGGGGTTCTCTTCTCCTCAGTCACACACACACTGTGCAGTGCCAAACCCAGAGTCTCAGCCAGACGAGTCCACACACACGCTTCACACACTCTTCAGACCATAAAGAGCTGCTGACGCTTGTCACACGTTTTCAAGCGCAGTGTTTTTAGGTCAAGAAAAATGCAGACTTTCTCCAGAGTGTTAATGCAAGCCTGAAAACACATTGGAATATGATTGGCTTACCACAAACTGGCATCTCTGACATGGAAACTTTACAGAAGAAGAAGGAAACTTGTGCCAATTCTAACTGTCCATTCATTATGAAGTCTTCACCTCATGTAGTGTAGCAGACTTTGTTAAAGGTAAATAAATATAATAAATAAATAAAATAAGGTAACCCTTTACTGTAGGGCAGTGTTTTTTAATCTAGTAAGACATCTACTCCACTTTTTTTACTGGAGCACATCCCAAATCACAAACTTTAAAATAACAGTCATTTCTTGTGGGCTGCCACTGTCAGAAAACCTTGGATAAAATGATTCTTTCTGATTTTGTGCTGTCAAAAGTGTAAAGACTTTAATATTGTCCCATCTCCTCATCTGAGTCTCTCTAATCATAACACATGTTCATGTTGGAGTGAAAGATTACTTTAAACACAGCAAAACATACACAAAAAAGGGTTAAACAGAGCAAACACATGTGACGAAATCAAAGTGCTTATTGATAATACAGTCAAAAGGACAGGAAACCAAATTAAATGGCTAAAATCATTCCATACTGCAGTGTGAGCACAAGTGAGCACAGCTCTGTGGTTCATTCTTATAAAGGAAAGGGGACTAAAACCGGCAGTTTAGACAGGGGAGAATGGTACTGTGTTATTTGATCCTTGTAGTGTTCATTTGGAGAAAAATATAGAATATATCCCCAAACAACCAACACTCCAATAAACACTTGATTGAAAAAAAAATTAGATAAATAGATAAAAAAAAATCTACATGATCCCAAAAATAGTCTGTGGTGAACATACAGTAAGCCCTACACTGTAATTTACATAGTCCCACACAAACTTTCATAAACACATATTACAGCAATGGTTCTGTGTCATATGGGTTCGATCTTCTAACTGTGATGTCAAGTTGACATTAGGTCTTTATCTTGTGAAATGACACAGACACAGTGTGTCATAGTGACATAGCACTGACAATATGGCACTCCGTTAGGTGAAGTTTACTCGGGATATGTGTGGTTTGGTCTATTTCACATCATCAGCATTATGTCACTATTATATACACTAACCCACACCGCCTGTAGTTTAATATAATTGTCATTATCAAAATATCATATCACCCTAAATTATACTAACTACTAAACACTGAGCACGGTGACCTTAGACTTATATGTGGCTCCTTCAAACCAAACCCCATGCAATGTACAGTGCTTTTCCATGTCTATTCTACAGTGTTTTACACAACAGACCTCTCACCTCTCTCAGTAACAGGTGCCCCTTGAAGTCACAGCTTTTGGACACAAGGACATATGCATTCTGGTTTCTAAACTCACAGCAGTGCAACACAGAGGCTAACGATGATTTTCTATCTACGAGTTGTAATAATTATTAATGATTTTATGTAAGAACATAATAAATAAACAGATTTTACACCATGTGCAGACATTTATATTTGTAGATTTATCTAAATTGATGCCATTATTTGTATTATTTATTGATTTATTTAAGCATATGTGCAGTATAAGAGACCACATGTTTTATTAGCGATGGTGAAATAATCCAAGGCTGAAGGCTGTGAGCATGGGAGTCTCAGATGTGTTTAAAATCTTATCCTCTTTAAAGATCCTTCATGTGGCTCTTCAATCTGTGCACTAAGTGCAATAACAGTAATTGCTTTAAACTCTCATCGCTCCTAAACCTTTCTCTCTTCATTAACTGCAAAGAGAGGATTTAATCATTTCCAGCAACTATTGACCTGTTCAAGCTCCACCCACTAACGAGTGCTTTCATACAGATGGATGCAAGGTTGGAGAGCTTTACAGAACTATGTGAAGGATACAGCTCAACTGAAGAGCACTTTCTTTTATAGTCCCCGCATGACGCAGAGTTCCTGGTTTCAAATGCTACGCTATGGAGCTAGAGGACTGAAAAATAGGCAAGCTGGAGCATATAACAAAACTGACACCATCATGACCTCAAACTCTATGCTAATAATATGACTGTGGCTATAACCACATATTTACACACACTTTTAAACTTAAAAATGAACTAAACACAAAGACACACACAAAAGAGTTCACAAAAGTCTCTTTTTTTTTGTATGCCCCCCCTCCCAAGAATTTTACTGTAGGATGATGCAGACAGGTAATGAGCCTGATCGAGTGAGAGGAGTAACTTAGCCCCAGCCACACCTCTGTCACTGTGCTTTAGGGCTTGACTCCAAGCTCCGCCGCCTGTGTCAAATTTATTGCCTATTTCCCTGAAAGTCTCCAGCGGCTTGGGCACCATTCCATCCAAACCTATCCTTTTATCACACTCCCAGTACATCTCTACAGGTCTACAGTGCTAAAACATTCATGTTAATCATTTATTGCATGTTTGGGCCCCTCTAAGAACATATGATATGTTTCTGTTTCTCTATAATGCTGATCCAGTTGGATCTAGTTTCACATTTTATATATTTATTAGCATTTATCATTTATGCGTTGGCACTGGTATCACCAAACAATACACACAAAAACACTGTATACTGGCAGCAGCCCAGGATTCTCATATGGGTGCATCATTAATTAATAATTCTCTCTAAAAATAGATTATGTGTACAGCAGAGCCAGGGGTAGCGGTAGGAGTCCTACCCAAGGGATCTTGTTTGTATAGTTCCGTCTGAGTTCTGAAATGAGACTACTGCATTGAGGATAGCAGTGTTAATACACTATTCTGTCCCAACCAGCTAAATTCAAGCTTATTCTGCCAAGCCCCATTTCAACTGTGTTTCTTTCACCTTTGTGTTAGATTTTCTGGCATCTTAGTGAAGTACAGAGGCATATGTGTGGATTAGAAATGGAAAGTCTGTGTTTCCTGTGGTTAAATCTAGGAAAATAAGGAATAGAAGGCAGTTTTAAAGGTGTAAATCCATGGGTTGTCTGTTTTATGTGAAGAAAGTGAGTGCTAATGAAGGCTATGTACAGTCTGATTTAAAGTCTGATGATTTAAAGAAAGAAAATGAGGTGTGAGACCTGTTTTTCAAAAGCTAACTTCGGCCTAGCCACATTTTTAAGGTGGAATAGAGAATTTGAATAAAATGCTGGTGAAGATATTAGCCTCATAAATGGACCCATTTAAAGTGGAAATAAATATTTGACTAAGAAAAGTCAGAATAAGTAGCAAACGGCAGCTTCCTAAAATGGCATTAAAGGTGGAAGGGGAAAAAATCAATAAGGAAGATAACCTCAGCCTTGACTAGGGACACACTGAACACTAGAAGCACCAAGATCTGGGTGTTTATTTGAGTGATGTGTCTAACTGACTGACTTTACTCCGAGCGCTGTGTTGGTTGTGAGTGTGTCAGTGCAGTGCTCTGAGTGGTCAGTCACAGCTGTCAAATGAGAGGCTCTCTGTGCTTCCAGGTCTCAGGGGATGAAAGATGCCAGAGGTTTTTGTGTTAAGGTGGAAATGAAAATGAAAAAAAGAGTACATTAGTGGGTCTAGCATGAATAGCGAATTTATAAAATTCTCAGTCATTTCACTGACATGTTAACAACTGATAAAGACAGTAACAGATCTTTGGATGTCACCTCAAGAGGTGGACCTGTTGTGTGCCTGCTTCCCAGTGGAACTCTACACTGATGTAGCTGCAGCTGTAGTTTATCAGTGGAAACAGTACCCACTTGGCCCCTCACAAATATGGAAGACAAACGCAGACGCTGCGATCTCGCATCCGGGCCCTCAGTGACTCAGCATCAATCACATCCAGCTCCTTACTACACACTGAGAGAATATTTAAAGACAAAATCTCTCCACACTATCAAAGACTGCAGGTGCACCACTCTAAATCAATCCCTGTCCTTCTCCATTAATTGAAGTCTTTCATGCCGCCTGAATTCACTCCTGAACGGGAGTGGAATATGAATGCTTTTTCCCCTGTTTCTTCTTCTCCTTCCCTGTCTTCTAAATCTGCTTAAAAAAATAAATCAAATGAAGATTGTTATCAGACGTGCATCATGATTTCATGTAATTATCAAAGGTAGAGAACATTGGTATTGACCATGTTGGTTAGCCAATTAAACGCGCTCCTTATCTATTTCTCTTTTTTTTCTTCCCACACACACACACACACACACACACCTTATCTAGAGTTGGTTTATCTATGGGATGACCTTTCTCTTCGCTTCCTCCCTTCCCTTTCAACTGTAGAACAGAGCGGAACTGGACTTTATAAATCACCGTGGGATGTTCTGTGGTGTTTTCAGTGAGTTTTATCTCATTGCATAATGATGATAAAGCGCTTACATGCAAAGGGACCTTGGGATGAGCATTTGGGTGGACTGTGTCTAAGGAGCTCGGCGAGTAATGCGGGGACAAGCTTTTATCAACAATTTGCACACAAAGGAGACCTGATCGCTGCCCAGACTTAACGAAAGACCCTTTGTTACGTTTTTCTCTGGCGCAGAGATGTTTGTGCATGGATTTTTCATAGTCAAAGACCCCCTTGTATTGTCAACCTTGGATTAATTGCAGAACGAACTGCTGGCTAGTGGTGATGTGGTGCTGCGGGCTAAAAGAAAACTGGCGACGTATGTTTATGACATTTTCACAGCTTTAGCTGGAGTCAAATGAGAGGAGACATTTAGCGACTTAACTGCTGACCTTTAAAGGGTCTTCATAAGGTTTGGCACTACTCTTAGTGACAGCCACTCCACCCTTAGGCGTGACCAGTAACAGCACTAGCAGTTTGTACAGAGGTGAATGGAGGAGAAAGAAGGCAGTTGGAGGTGAACAGAGGCCAATATGCTTTGCCATTAGCTTTCGAACTGAGATTCACAGTGGGCAAAAACGCCAATATGGAGCTGAAGCACACATGCTAACCTGTGGAAGGGCCAAAACCCCATAGCCCCTCCTAACACACTCAGAATATGCAGAAGAAAATGTCCTAAGGCCGCAAGCTCCAGTTAGGAATATTAATGCTTCGGCAACACTTTTACTCTTTCATGTGGCTGCTCTCGCTTCTGCTCTGCTGATAAAGCTTGCGTGGTAGAAGCGAGACGAGCAGATGTGAAATTACTCAAGGGATACTTGTCTATTGGAGCTGAATTTTTTTTTCATGCTCCCTCTCTCCTTCTCTCGCTCCCTCTATTTTTTATTGCTATCCTGGAAATTTACCCATAGAGGCTCCCTCAGTGGTTGGCTGAGGAGCATGCTAGCCAATTAAACAGCCAGAAGCCTAATATTAGAGCAGTGGTACATTTATTACAGAGGCTCTGGATGGGCTTGAGTTTGTAACTGATAAGCTACAATAAGGAAATATATTTAGAAATACATCACAAGGCAAAGTTGTATTTGAATAGCCCACTGTAGATGATTTGTAGAGGACTGAATGTCCAGAGGGATTATTTGTTTAATTTTACTTGAATACCTACTGGATTCACCATCACTTATTAATTCTATAAATTGACTTAATCTTAACCCTTGTCCAAACCTCGACTCAGACTCAGAAGTAACATAAGCCTGGTACTGCTCTGTTTCTTAATAATTGAGTGTCCTTATATAATCTTGTGTGTGTGTGTGTGTGTGTGTGTGTGTGTGTCTTGTGTCTGTTATGTCTCTTTCTCTATGAATTGAACTTTACCCAGTTTTGCAAATGCTAACAAGCCAGAGAACCAGATCTCTGAAGAGGTAATTTCATGTTTTATAGATTGTTATCCTATGATTTGAACAGTCGTTTTCTAGTGCTTATACTGAAAATTGGTAATTTCTGTGTGACACAAACAGCTTGATACTAGTATAGTGATATTATTTCCAGCAGTACAGTCAGAGCAAAATTATCTTAACTGACCTGTAGTAGCTTTTTACATCCCAGTAAACAACATTTCTATGACTAAGATAATGAATTATAGAACCCTTTTAAAGACATTTATACTATACGTTACTATACTATATGGTAAATGGAAGAGCTTATATATCAAACATATTAGTGTAGAAACAAAAGGTGGCTTTAATATTTATTCCTGATCAGCATATGTATGTATATATTAAATAATGAGTTTTACCACTGTGACCCAACAGAATCCTGACCAGAATATACAAAACCAAATCCAAAGTAATTGGGACAATATGTGAAGGCCTAGTAAACAGAGAAAGCAGTAATTAATCAATTCTGCTTCATTGACAATAATGCAACATTTGGTGATCTTCCTCATTAACATTAAATGGATGTTTTTGTAAATATAGTTTTGCTCTAAATGTAATGCTTGCAACAACCCAAAGCAGCTGTGACAGGAACATGTTTACCACTAGGTTACATCACCTTTGCTTTTATCAACAATTACTAATCATTTGGGAACCGAAGACACCAACTGATCCAATCTGGCAAGTGATTTTTCTGAAATACATGTCTTCAGCTGCTCGGCTGTACAAAATATATTATATCGTGCTCCCTGACCACTACATGTAAAGAATTTACCAGATTTCCTGAAACTGTTGATGATATGAAATGCTGTAGAGTGAGAAATACCTAAAATATTTTACAAACAGACTATTTCTGGGATTCCCACAATGTGTACAAATATTACTGGCACTCATAAAATGTCTGAATATATTTCTGTATGTTTATGTTAAAAAGACCTAACTCTAAACCTAACCCTAAATCTATACTTAACCTCAAATCTAACTCCAAAAATATTGCTGTTCTTGTATTAATTTATTTTTATAAAAAGCTCAATTTCAGTGTATTTGTTGAAATAGCACCACCAGTGGACAGGAGGACAGGACAGAAGAGCTCACTTAGGGTTCATAAAATAATAAAATGACAAATTATATGAATTTCTTGGGTGCAATTTAAAAAAAAAGACCAGTTTTGAAGACCTTGTGGATCATTTGCTGCCTCAGGTTTTATCAAAGCGGTGAGCCTCAGCCCTACCCTGACTTATGAAAAACATTAATTATACTGGATTTAATACATTATTGCATTACCTGTTTAAGATGTTTCTAAATCGGCTCCAAATCTTGAAACATAATGTAGGCATTGCTTTCTGACTGAGTACAAATTTACAAAAGTCCATGAAGCCAATAAGGTTCAAAATGTATGTGTGTTATATTTGTTTAAATACTGATAAAATATTTATAAAATCTCTGCTTTCTGTTTCATTTTCCTTTGCCTACTTTTACTGCTTCTCTGGGACTGGGAAGGTCTGAAGGACATTGAGCTGTTTTATGGGAGAAATCAGACATTTGGAGGTAAGTAGAGGACAAAAATCTTCATGTTGTACAGTTCAAGTGTGCCATTCACAGACTAGACATCCCGAGACACTCTGACACCTGCTGCACGAGATAGAGAGAGAGAGAGAGAGAGAGAGAGGGAGATAGAGAAAGTGTGTAGGGGGAGCAGGGGGTGAGTGAGACAGAGAGAGCTGGTATGAGTGGTTGATTTTGGCAGACATCAGTATATACATCTCTGCCAGTTCAAACAATCCCTGTATCCTCCATCATCAGCCCCTGCATTTGTGCCCTGTTACTCCACTCATCTAGCCAACTGAAACGCTTTATTTCTCTATGTGACCTTACTGCATAAAACCTGGCACACTGTGGCATTTTAAAATTGCTTTGAGTAAAAAAGAGGTCATTGCTTTTTGTAGTCCCTGTGTGTGATTCTGACATTTGACTCCGCAATGGTAATCCTGTCAGCTACATTTAGGATGATTGTGCTCAAATAATCACAAACGCTAATGTGCTTCAAGAGACATAAACACAAACTGGGCATGCACAAACAAAACACACTCACTCACTCTTGAGCACACTTGTACTAATGCATGCAAAAAGACTTTGCTACTTGCGTGAGCTCCATTATTCATTCATTCATTCCTTCATTCATTCATTATCTGTAACCGCTTATCAAGTTCAGGGTCGCGGTGGGTCCAGAGCCTCCGGAGCACCCAGAGAACACTACCTAATGTGCCACCATGCTGCTCCAAGTTCCATTATAGTTCTGATAAAACATCAATCCCCCCCACCCCACCCCCCCCCCCAAAAAAAAAATAAAAATACTAATAAACTATGTAGGGTATGGCTATGTTTTTGTTGGAAAATTATACATTTATCATAAGTCTTACAGATTACCAATACTAATAAATCGTTCATTGTAATTCATTGTATACCTTTACTAAAACAAAACAGTAAGCACTTTGTGGTCCAAATTGTACCCTGAATGATCTTTAAGGTGCATCCAGTAATAAAGAAAGCTCTGTGCACCTTTTATATAGTGATAATAAAGATGAGATCCCCACCCCCCAACCTAACACACTAATGTTTCAGTCATAAGACACACACATGCGCACACAACACACACAACACACACACACACACACACACACACGATGTTTTAATGAGTTGAAGGTTCATTGCCATTGTCAGAATGGATTTCTGGTGAGGTGCTTGGATCAATAGGGTTAATAGCTATAGTCTCTGCAGTGGAGTCTTAATGGCTGCATTGGGAGAGTTGCACCCAAGACCAAGAATATAGACAATCCCTTGTCTATCCCTTGGCTCATTGAATGTACACACAGCAGCTAAGATTTCCCTTCTCTTCCACTGCTCTGTGAAGGCTAAATGGTCTGTTTCCATGGAATCATGTGGAGCATTTTCAAGCACCGATCAGTATACGACAGGAGAAAATTGCAGCCTGATAAGGAACAAAATCATCCACTAAAGTGTGCTGTTTCATAAGCAGCACCTATTATTTTGTATCAAAGGTGAGCTATGTTTTAGAGTTAACACTCAGTGTGCTTCTTATTTACTACATGCATTATGTTGGTGTAGGCTGTAGTAAATGTACCCTGGCTGAAAGTTCTGTATCCAAGCTGTAAGAGGTGAACTCAGTATAAAAACTTTACATTTTGTGAAGTTTCTTTATTTATTCATTCATTTTCCATATTTGTTTCATCCTGAGCAGGATCATGGGTCCATGGGGTCCTGAAATCATTGGACACAAGGCAGGGGCACACCCTTGACAGGGCATCTGTCAATCACAGAGAGGTCACATTAGAGGATTATCCATTGAACATTTCTCATGAGAAACAAAATGTGATTGTTTCCAATGACCATTTTTACTTAACTTGGAACAATTATCGGTCTTTAACACTGTGTTCACTGAGGTTTATGACAAATGGATCAACAGGAGTTTTGCAAATTAGTTTGAATGAATTTTATTATTGGCATAGGAACCGTGTACCGCACACAACTGGAAACAGCTGCAAAACAGCTTAAAAAAACAGAATAAAAAAAGATTATACCACTGGGAGAATAAAATACAGTTTTTGTCACAAACATTTATGTTGAAATTGCACCACAGAGATTAACGCGTTCTAGCAGCGATTCAGACAAAGTTGGTTTTTTCAGCCTTCCTTAAGGCGCCTGTTCAAATATAAAGCTGCTCCAATCATCAGCTTCACTGGCCTCCGATTCACCACCAGAGTCTGGGTTATAAAGTTAGTGTTCTATAAAGCCCTGCTCCGGGCTTGAGGTCAATAACGAGAGCACAACAAATCGCAATAACGGATAATTACAGTTATGAAAGCAGCTTCTATATAACGTCTTGTTAGGGTAACAGAGGAGGATCTGGGAGTTAGTGAACTTTGTGTTCAGGTCGTGAGAAAGCACTGTAAACATGCAGCAAGTATATATTAGTCTCTGGCCATGTCCGTATATTTATTTTCAAGTCTTTCTTGCAAAATAAATTAATACCATGTTTGTTTTTGTAAATTTATTTTTTCATGGATTTGTCTAAAAATAAAAACATATTGATGCCATTTGTCTATAATCACCCCTTTATTGTAATTCCACAAACGCTGCTCCACATCATATTATTAATGCAGTATTTCATTGCCTTATCTACACAGGAATCAGCTTATAGGTAGTTAATATTTTGGGTATGTGGTTGGTCTTTGAATAAAAATATCCGCACAATATATATCTCACTCCTACGCCCTTGATTTTCTGACTGAATAAAATCTCTGCACATTCATTTTCATTGAAATCTATGCATGTTTTTAGCATTTTTGGAAAGATATTGTTTAGGACACGTGGGGTGCTTTTTCAATACATTTTGATACATTAATTAGAATGGATAATGGGTTAATTTTGAACAATTTGTCTTTGGTTACATCCCTAATACACACACACACACACACACACTCTAATGATGCACACACTTTAATGAAGCAGAAGGCAGACTCAGATGTAAGTGGCTGTTTGCCAGGTTTGGGCACTCTTCAACACAAGTCAGCTGGAGGTGATGGATTAAGGCCCTCCCTCACTCAGATGTGCAAACCTCTCACTCTCTCTCTCTCTCTCTCTCTCTCTCTCTCTCTGTCATAGCATGAGCGGTGGTCATCTTCAACTTGGCTCAGCCACAGCTGCCGCAGGCCACAAAGCAAGCGGCTTGTTTACGGCCTCCACGGAAATGACACGTCCATGTGGAGCGGACAGGCTTTTCCTGGAGGGGGAGGGAGTCAGGACTCTTGAAGCTCAGGAGTGGCTAAAGCTCACTGCCTGACTTTGTGCCAGACATAATTCACTGCGAGAATCCAGCCAGAGAATATCATGTGTAATTGGAGCATCAGGGGTCATATATATTTGAGCGCAGAGAGAGCAGATTGAGCTTGAGCTCATGCATCTTTGCGGCCGCTTGCTGGAGGGGAGAAAAAAACAGACAGCCCTTAGCAGCACAGCTGGGGGAATTAAATTAGAAGCCAATCAATAGCAATTCACAGCTGTCCCAAGTTTTACAAATAACCTTTATTGTGAGCGTGCACCGATGAATAAATCAGAAAATATTGGGGTGTTTACAGCGAGGCCTGCAAATATACATCACTGTCCACCTGGAACGAGTATGAAGCTATGCACTCGACTAAGAGAGAGGAATTGGCGACGTTGTTTTTCAAAAGCAATTTGGCCCCTAATGAGCTTTCTATTCATAACTATCGCTTAACTGCCCATTTTTCATTTGCAAAAACAGCCTGTGGATCCTTGCTATCATATAGGGGCCTTTTGTCTTACAGCCAACAAGCTGTTTTATTTATACTGCTTTAAATCTCTAATCGCTTTGTTCTGGCAAACATTTTAGGCTGTTTCCAGCTCCGGGCTGTAGTTGTGGTGCTAGATGCTATCTCATATTTGTTTTTGTTCTGGTAATGAGCATATTCAGGTATTGTAAAAAGATAAGAATTGGGTTGGTGGGGAGGGGTGGTTGTGTGTGTTTGTTTTTCAAAATTTGACATCTGCGTAGCATCCCAGGGAGAAATCACTCTTTAAGGATCTAACTGACAGCGAAAGAGGCGAGCCGCAATATAATTCCTCCATTCCATGAGCAGCTCTCATGGAAACACATAAAATAACTACCCAGTGGCATTCTACACTATAGATTTTTATTATGTAAGCTGTATATCTCTGGAGTTGTGTTTGTTTTTATGAAGTAGCTGTAATGCTTATTAAATTTTCCACTTGTCCGTGTGGTTATATCTCTCACTGTTTTTTCCCCTCATTCCTTTTCCCAGCAAGGTCGAGCGCATCCCCCCCCCCATCGCTTTCCACGTCCGCTGACGATCCTCTGAGGTTGGCCACACTATTTGTTAACTCCGTTCTTGTGGGCTGGTGTGACTCCACGTCTTCATGTCATCGTTCATTATCACAGCAATTCCTGAGCTGACAGAGAGGGGAGAAAAAAACACCCCCCTCCACAACTCCACAGGGAGGAATTTGACTCTGTCAAGAGCTTCCATCTCACTGTAGAAAAAAGGGAAGGAATCAGGGCTATAATAAGATTTGCGTCAGGGCCGTGGTCGCATTGTCTAAGAACGCATCGGAAGTTTGACGTGTTAATCCAGCAATGAAATGTAATTAAT
Organism: Hoplias malabaricus; assembly: GCF_029633855.1. Lineage (NCBI taxonomy): Eukaryota > Metazoa > Chordata > Actinopteri > Characiformes > Erythrinidae > Hoplias > Hoplias malabaricus. The sequence goes on from NW_027100843.1 coordinate 32,867, forward strand.
TACGTTTTTAAGTCTCATTCCGTCGCCAGTCTTAAGTAATAGGATAAAGTCCACAGATGAGCGCTTTACCATCAAGTCCATATGTTTAATTAGAAGAGTTCTTGGAAATCCACAGTGGTGGAGAATTGGATTTATTCTGCTGCTTATCTCCTCTGACAGGTTTAACATGCATGCAGGGCCTCAGATGCAGCGGGAAGAGCAGCACGGATACATACCCGGCCTGCTTGGTCACGCTTGTGTTGTCCGTTCAGCTGGGAGGGCGGGGTGGGGGACTGCGGTTGATTAGGGTCTCTGGCCAGCAGCCGTCAGACGGACACGCATTTTTAAGTTTCATTAAAATGTAATTAAAACAGCCTTTTAAGTTTCTGTAAAACATTATGTTCATTTGCCCTCATTCAGATGACCAGTACATTAAATTCAATGTGTGCCATTATTTTCCTTGTTCCTTTATTGAGCCAGATTGCTTGCTCTGGGAGGCTCCAACACACCAGGGCTTGGAATGTGGAATTCTTCAAAGGAGTTTCCTATGGTTTCCATGACAACATCCACCCTCAACTTTCCAACTCAGCGGTTAGTCTGGTGCAGGTGAGTGACGGCAGCATGTATGCGAGTGTGTTACACTCAGGTTTTCGAGCTGAGACGTGAATATGGGATGTGTTTTTCAAACTCCACCTCCCTGCCACATCACCACTGCAGGTTCACTTCTGCATTAGGGGGATAGGGGAGGTAGTGGGGGGGCGCTAGTTTTCCTAATGACTTTCTTTGATCCCGTACCACTCAATTATGCATTGCCAATCAAGTTCTCCGCCATCAGCATTCGCTCACAAAGCTGATAAGTGCATGTGATGGAATCCTAATCACAGATGTGCTTTGGAAAATGAGACCCAGTCTGTAAAATCAGGTCTGATTGCACTCAATAAACAAATATATTTCACGAGGACGGAGCATAATCAAGATTAGCCCCAGACACGTGACCTCAAGCGCTCCAGGCATGTTTGCGCATGTAGTTCCGGAATTAGCGCCAGAGCTGGTGGAATATGACGGGGTAGTCAGGTAACCTCACCCAGTCACCGTCCAATTTCCACATCAAGTGGTGACGAATGAACAGCCCACAACAACGAACAAAGACAAAGAAAATCCCACAGGCTAAAGTTCCCTTTTCTCTCCTTTTTATTTTCTTTCCTTTCATTCCTCTAAGGCTATGCTTTTCTTTTTTCTTTCTGTCTCTCAAGGGAAGATATTAACTCATTCCACTTTTCAAAGGATGGTGAGGGATGACTGTCAGCTCAATGACTGAGGCCTGCTTTAGTTTACAGCCTCCTCTCTCCCAATGGTGTTTTCAGAACTAATCAAAAAAGTACATATTAGAAGGTAATTACCAGGGAGAGAGAGCACATTAAATTTCAGAGAGATCACAGCAGGGGGGCCTTGGTGCGACTTTGTGAAGCCACTCCCACTTCACCTCCATTACCCAAAGACTCCCTTCTGTTCTCTCATTCTCTCTCTCTCTCTCTCTCTCTCTGCCTCCTAGACAGAGCTGCCTATTCTCATTCTCTTTGGCACATTAGCGTGCCATCTCTCTGTCTCTTTTTGTTCTTTATCTCTCTGTTTTGTCTTAATTCTCCTCCTCTATGCTGCTTTAATGCTCTCTCTCTCTCTCTCTCTCTCTCTCTCTCTCTCTCTCTCTCTCTCTCTCCCTCTCTCTCTCTCTCTCTCTCTCTCTCTCTCTCTCTCTCTCTCTCTCTCTCTCTCTGATGTCCAAGTTGCTGACACAGCCCAAAACTCCCCAGCGCAGGTAAACAGGGGTAAACAAACACAAGAATAGCATTAGCCATTACCCACAGAGGCAGTGCGAGAGAAGACCGGCCGGTTGGACTTCCTCTTTAACAAGCGCTGTGTGGGTTCTGTTTACTTGCATTGCCGCCTCCTCATTGCTCACACAAACGCGTGCACACATACACACACATACACACACACACACACACACACACACACACACACACACACACACACACACACACACACACACAATGTACACCAGCACTGAGGCTACTGCTCATTAGTGGCACAGAGGTGGTTGTGACTCAGCCGGCCCTCACACGGACCCCATCTAACACACATGCCCTCCACAAGCACTCATTTGTCCAGCTTCCTTCAGAGCATTAGTCAAGCCTTTCAGCCATTCATCTGAAGCAGAGGGAAATAAGTCACGTTTCAGGATTGCCATTAAAGGAAATCCAGCTGGCTGATTAAAAAGAGTATGTTCTGTAGTTGAACTCTCCTTCCTAAGCTACAATGTGTGGGCAATTAAGGGTTAAATTATTCAGCTGGACTACAGCTCAGTTAAAAAAAAAAGATTTCTATCTATTATTTTCTAATGAGTGATTAACACTACGTTAAGTTGCACCCTCGTTTGACAGACATGTTCTTATAGTCTCTATAGAAAACCACTGACAATTATGGGATGTTCTAATGCAGACACACATAAACCAGAGTTCAACATGGCCAATGCTAAGTGTGGATATAGATGGATATGTTGTGAACAAGAACTGTGATCCAGAACTAGCTATCTAATGCCGCTTTTCCATTGCAAGGTGCCTATTCCCCTTGACTGTATTTACATTGTACCTTGTTGGATTTTGACTATAAAGCCCCCACACCTACAAATGTAGCCAGATATTTACAGGAACTTTGGGCTTTGGAAACCACACCATTGATGGTGGTAACATTAAGCATTGTTTATTCATGTTTACTCATGAGCATTGTGATCACATGTTCTCACATTGTTTGTGCTGGCTCACTCAGCTCACTTGGAATCATGAGCTAGCAGGGCCTAAAATAGTACTCGGTTCCATGTATCAGTCAAGTAGAATATGGACCATGCGGTGGAATGGCTTAATTGATGTTTATGTGGCTCTTCACTCCCATGTTTCAATATCTAGTGTAAAGCTTTCCTAGAAGAGGAAAGACTGCTACTGCAGGATAGGAGAGAAAAACTACCTTTTCTTAGCCTTGATTAAAGGGTCTAATTAACACTTTGAATGAAGTAATACAAAACCAAACAAAACCCTAATTTAGAACAAAGAGTGACAGATTAGCTTAGAACAAAAGCAATATTTCAATGCAATTCAAACCTCTTCAAATCAACTTCTGCCCTGTTCAACTTTGTTCAGTGCAAATGCAAATGAAGACAAGCTGCAGCACTGTATTTTGATATCCCACAGGCTAAAGTTACCTGTCCTTTGATAGAAATATGAATCACTTGCAAAGCAGTGTGTGGGAAAGTGTTTTGATTGTCCAATGAGTTAAAATGAATAGAAAAAAAAAACACTTTCACAGTTTTTTTACACTAAATATTTAGTGTCAAAGTACTTGAGTTCAATACTTGAAAAACTGACTCATACACAAACAACCCCAAACCAAATCTTTGTGTCTGCTTGTGTTTGACTGAGGCATTGTTTGTGCTCTTCCAGAGTGTGGTGTGAATGCCAAGAAACTCATAGTGCTGATCTTAAAAACTGAGAGGACTGAGAAAACTATTTTATATTGAAAGGATATCTAGAGTTATATTCTGCACTTTCAGTCCAGAGCAAGTTTGGGTTTAAAAGTTGAAGAATGGCAGTTATTGTGATCTTAAATAGTCATAGGCTTGCACAACTCTTATGACAGCCTTACACCAAATGACTTCTCAAGTGCTTTTCATTATTGTAGGAATAAAATCATCAGAGTATTTTAAGAGTTGTGGCTCACTCCCATCATCTCGATCGTTTGTTGTAATGTGGTCAGGATAGCTGTCTTAAGACAGTCATTTTCTTGTCTTAAAGTTCCTATAAGAGCAACCATGTGTAAAATTACCACGTTTTCAGTCTTGGCTCATGCCTATAGTGACCCTGCACACCCCCAGTCTTTGCAAAATCCTAGTCGTGGCTGGAAACTTGTTTTAGGTGAGATGTCAGACATTTGTCTATTCAAAGTTATGGAATTATATAGTTAGCATAATGCTGAACAAGGGTTCTGTTAAGATAAATAAACATTCAGAGTTGGAACTATGTTTGTAGATTCATTTTACTGATCTGTTCCATCACATTGATGCAGTTAATAAAGAAGGCTGAGATATACACAATAAAAATAAATAAATATACAGCAGTTTTATAACAATGATTCTAATTATGACATTAAACATTTCCACTAAGTGAAGCACAGAGATAAACTGTGTCAAGTTTTTTTTTGCCTTTTCTTCCTTCAGTCTCTTAGATACGGTGCATTAAAAGAACAGGAAGTGTTCTCAACGTCAGATGAGTGGACTCGTTTACATCTGTTCATTTTGCTAATTCATTTCTTTAGTGAGACTGACATCTTTGTCAAAAAATAATCTGATCCAATTGTGATATCAGTTTTATGCCAAACCTGACAAACAAGTAACACAAAAACAGAAAACGAATAACATTATTTGACTTAATTAAGCCATTATGACAAAAACTGAAAGGCTATTAGTTGCAATCACATTCATTATATCAGCGCTGAGAATTCCATTTAATTATTCCCACACTGAAGACAGCCATGGATAAAATAAAGCTCGATTTAAATCTATAACTGCAAGGTATCTGGGAGGTTTGCTGGCTACTTTGGTATTGTTTCGGCATTCTGATTATTTATTTTATATTCATAAGATATAAAAGAATAAGTAACATTTCTATTTAAGTTACTGTTTACACCAATAAATGTAAATAAGTGTAATATTACAAAACTTGTTAGGTTCAATAAATCAATTAATATTTAGTTGTAAATAATGATTCATTTATTGCTTACTAACTAATTGGTAATGTATAAGTATTGTTTTTGTCATTTGTCTCATAACTGATAACTGGGTATTCCAGTAAACCTATAACATACAATACAAATGCATTGGGGTTGGTGAATATCCAGATTTCAGTTCTCAGACTGAAAGAAATGCTCATATGAACATAAAACAGCTTATAGCCTACAAGTGCACTACTGGTGTGAGCAAAATACTAGAGGAGCTGTTAAAGAGCTGTTCTTTTAAAGCAATTGTATGTGATCATTTGATTATATTAAACACCAAAGCTTTGCAAAACCATTTTGCAAGAAATGCCCATATTTTACAGTCAATGATTATTAAAAAAAAAAAAAAAAGTAGGATATAAAAAACATTATTTTAGGTAAAGCCCAGTGATCTAAAATATTTGATTTATGAGCATATATATTTAATTTAAATTTAATTTAAAAGAGAACGAGGCAAAAGTTTAGAAATAAATCAGGTTTGACAAAAGATCACCAAGAAATCTCAACAAAGCACTGTGTGCCAGACCTGCAACACTTCCATGAAGTAAACTGCCAGCAATGTATGAGATAACTGAATGGGGACCTGCAGCTTTAGCTATGGATGCAACAAAGCATTAACTGTCTCTTTCCAGAGCTCTCTACACATCAATTGTATCCTGTCAAAGGCAATAACTGAAGTTATCAGTTACTTTATATACAAGGAAATATGTTTCTATAGCATCTCAGACAGTGGTGTTGTTGTTTTGAAATGAGAGCGGGTTTGGGGAGAGAATTAATGGACCAGCTGTCTGACAAAATAAAGGCAGACAATAGATGTTTTGAAATCATTGTTTCATTATGAAATGAAACTACAACACATTAATATGTGTTGAATTTCATTTAAAAATATTGGATCTGTGCAGCAGGTAGTGTCGCAGTCACACAGCTCCAGGGACCTGGAGGTTGTGGGTTCGAATCCCGCTCTGGGTGACTGTCCGTGAGGGGTTTGGTGTGTTCTCCCTGTGTCCATGTGGGTTTCCTCCGGGTGCTCCAGTTTCTTCCCACGGTCCAAAAACACATGTTGGTAAGTGGATTGGGGACTCCAAAGTGTCTATAGGTGTGAGTGAATGTGTGAGTGTGTGACACCCTGTGAAGGACTGGCGCCCCCTCCATGGTGTGTTCCTACTTTGCACCCAGTGGTTCCTGATAGACTCCGGACCCACCACGACCCTGAACTATATATGCGGTTTCATTCAATAAATAAATAAATGAATGGATTTGATCGTAATATTAATGATGCTGAATCTAATGGTATTAGTGCTGAACTGAATCATATTTTTTAAGTAATAAATCAAAGACTATATTTGTTATCTGTTTACACTGGTCATTTTCATATTATATCACACATTGTGTTTCCATATGTAATTAATATCTTATAAAGAGATGAACAACCCTAGTTTAAAGTGAAACCAAATATTCTCTGTAAAACCTGAATGATCTGAGCTGATGGACTTGCTCTAAGAGAAGGAGCTTTGTCATGTTGAAAATGAATGCCATTTGGGGTTGTGCACATTTTAGTTTTTATCATAGTGAAGTATATCACTGACAGGTGAGGTGACTAAGAGTTACAAAGTTACAAAGGCAGCTGTCAAGGGGTGGGATATATAAGGCAGCAAGGGAACAGTCAGTCCTTGAAGTTGAAGCAGTGCTGGGAGCAAGAAAAACGGACACGCTTAAGGATCTGAAAGGCTTTGACAAGTGTGATGGTCATAATGTTTTGGTCAGTGTATCTCCATCTTACTATTTTTACCATGTAGTGGTAAATACCTGTCAATATGATCCAAGGAAGGACAACCAGTGAATTAGTGAAAAGGTCATGGGTTGCCTAGGCATAAGGAATAAGGGCAACAGCCAAACATTAAACAAAAAGTTATCTCTAGGCTTCCATAGCTCATGTCTGAAATTGGATAATATCACAACACATCTAATATTAATACAATAATACTTTTTTTTATATAAAAAACAAAACAAAAAAAAACTACACACACACACACACACACACATATATATATATATATATATATATATATATATATATTTACATTTTATGTAATGCATCCCTTTTTTCCCCTCTGTAAATGTGTTCTCCTCTCCATCTCCATAAAGAATGTGTCAGGGTGTGGCCGGGGATGTATGTCTCTATGGGAGGCTTGTACTATATATGAATGAATATATGGAAAGCTGTAGTGTTCCTGGGCTTTGTGCTGCGAGGCAAGGGAGAAGGGAGATGTTGGAAGTGTAAAGCAGGGAAAAGGCTGTAATTCAGCATGACTCTCTCTGCAGATTAATTCCTCAGCGAGTCTCTGCTCAAAGCCCAGGCCTAATGAGGTGCTCTGACCTCAGCCAGGTTTAATGGAATAATAAATGTATCGATGCTTTGAAACCTGAAAGGCCTCTCGCTGAAATAACATAGACACATGTGAGCACACACACTCACACGTGCACACACACATGCACACTAATTGAATAGACAAGGCTCACATATACCCCAATTCTCCCTGTTGATTCAGTGCACCTCCGTATCATTGACTATCCATGCGTGTAAGGACTGGGAATGGTTTGATGGAGGGTTACAGAATCTAAATTCATGCCACAAGCCTTTACATCCTTTATCTCCACAGACCTCTTCATATTAGCTCCCCAATGGTTGCGATTGAATGTAGCAAAGACAGAATGCTAGGCTTTTGACTGAAAATGAAGACACTGTGAGCAGTGCTGGGTAGGATCTGCATTTATCAACTCTATTATCATGAAAATAAATCTATTTGTCTGTTATTTGACTCTGTGATATATTTATATTCCCTGGCAGATGAAGTGCTGTGTCAGGGAGCCTCTATAGCCGCTCCTGATTGGCTCTTCTCAGGCTCTTCCTGCTCATTACCGCCTACACCTGTTCCTTCTTCATGCACTCGTTAGGTGTCACATATACATATATCCGGTTGGCTTCCATTCTTTATAAATTCTTGCTTATGTAACCAGCATTGCTGAGCGGCATGTCCAGACTCAGTGAAAATCCTAGTTTCATATTCCTACGTTTTGACCTTGCTGGCTCCTTCTCGTGTTTGCGATTATGGATTTGCCTGTGATTTCCGCGTCTGCTGCTGCTTTGAACTTTCCTGCGCTAGTTGGCTGTGCTTCTTGTAAAGCATATTCAATCTAAATAAAGCTACACTACATGCCTGACAATTTGCAGAAACCTCCTTGTCCTACATGTCTTCTGAATTTAATTTAATGAGGAGTTCATCCCACTCTGATGCAATAGCAGTCAATGCTTGTCGGCAAACTTAGCAACATTGCTGTGAGGATTTGATTTCATCAGTGAGGTCTGGAATAGATATGGAGTGATTAGTTCTGGATCACAAATACAACAACACAGCACAACAAAGCTATAGAATAGAGCATAGCTACATCAGTCCAGTACCAGGGCATGGTTACCTTATGCTCATGTGTAGATTTTCCTGACCCTGCCATTTAATTTCATGCATTTCTCTGTTCGTCAAAGAATAAATAAAAAATGCATAACCATATGCCTGTAGCCACCGAATGAGCAAATAGTTTTTGTCCACAAATCAAATTGTCCACAAATATGTGGGCACACAGTGGGTTTGTCGTGCCTGTCATTCAAAGTATAAATGGTGCTTTTCCACTGCATGAGTCCGGCTCTACTCGTCTCAACTCAGCACGGCTCAGCTCACTTAAAGCTTGTTGCTTTTCCACTAGCACAGCTCCCCCACGAAATGGAGTCGATGACATAAAGCCCTGTCTCTAATGGGAATCATCAATCAGCGCTCTATAGGGTCTACACTTCACAATTTAGCACCTACGGTTGGAACCTGGTGCGAGCAGGGACTGAAAAAGTATCTGTTTCCAGGAACCAGGTACCAGATTTGGCCAGTGGAAAGCAAAAGAGAGAGAGCTGAGCCCAGTTGAGTAAATTAGTGTAGGTCCCATGCAGTGGAAAAGTGCCATTAGAGTTTTGAATGCTTTGAGAAACATACCCCAGATCTGTGTCACATTAAGGCAAAAAAATCAGAGTGGAGTCACTTCAACATGGCAATATAAACATAGCCTTAGAGAAAACGTGTTTGTGTGTGATTGGGCAGATAGAAACGACTAATAATTGGGGAGAAAATTCTGCAAAACCTCTGGATAAAAGAGAAATCACATTTTACACTGAGCTACACATTTCATTGTCATAACATGCATAACCTTGTGGCGTTTTTATCGACAAACATCATAATGTGTTAGGAAACAACGATGTTACACCCTTCTGTTTGAAAATGAAAAGTGTTATGCATGTAATATGTGTAACTAATTAGGAGCAGATATACAGTATGAGCCTCTACAAGGTGCTATGCATATCTTGTAATACATTATGAATTGATTTATAATGCATTATATACCTGGTTTATATATACACTCATGCAAACTGCCACCAATGAGTGTTGCACGTTACAGAGCAGGCAAAAATAACATGAAAAAATATGTATAGAGCAAAATTCTGAGAAAGTAACATGTTTTTATATAGAACTTCCACGATCAATAGTTGAGGGGGGAGGTGAAGTAAAAACCAGCATTTAAAAAGTATTCTGGAGGAAAAAAAAGAAATCCTCCATGTTCTGAGGGCAGTCTCCAGACTCTGCACTGATCTACTGATTGATTTTTTAAGCCATTTCTTTGGTCATTCTGAGAGTTTGACATTCGCAGCTCTACTGATAGCAGTCCCATCTGTACTGGGCCAGATTCTCACCTAATTCCCAACTTGTCTTTTTTTTTTTTTATTACTACACGTCGGTCCTGTCTCTTATTCCATTAGCTTGTATTTTCTTGAGTAGGAGTCGCAGCACAAAGCCTCTCGCATCCCTCTGAGGCTGAAACATTGACTTTCTCCCATTCGTTTGAAATTTCTCTTTGAGTTTGTTAACATCCCTGATGCCTGCCTTCAAACTGCACTATACATTTCATGTCTCTCATTGTAATACGTCTTGAGGGGAGCAGAAACCTCTGAGTTTCTTGAGGCATGCTGGAGACACTGATGTACCTTCTACCTGGTTACCTAGGTGATATGCCTCTAAGCAGTGTTTCTGGAGGTTGAGTATTGACAGAATGTCTCCAATCAGTCTGACTCCAGCCAGCTCTCGCCTTTTAAGCTCCTAGCTCAAGCTAGGGAGAGCGTATACTACTGCTCATATTCAGTGTATGTGGCCAGTTAACATGATGCCAGCATTATTCACATGGCAAAGGCCCAGGACGGAGGCTCTGACATAAGCCCAGAGCACTGAGAAACACAGTGGAATATCCTTGTCAGAGATAGAGGGCCCCATGTCCGTTCTGTGAAAACTGTTATTATAACAAATTCCTTTTTATAAGGACTTTGTAACACATGAATAAACATTGCTTAATGTATTTGTAAAGTAAATGACATTTGCCTAAGGGATATTACATACACTTTATGCCCATGTAACTTGTGAACACTAGTGCTGCTTTAAAGTGCACCATTTGAAGACACACATAACGCTTTTTTCACCAAAAGAACTCTGGTTCCATTCCTGATTCTTGGAACCTTGGTACTTTCCAGTGAACCAGCCCTCACTTCTATAAGTTTATAGGGGAACAAAGGTTACGTCATCAGTGGGGGGTGTCGCTGTGGCTGAATACAGCACTAAAGCCACAGATAAACAGTTATTACAGGGTCATTGTTTATTTTTTCTTCATTGTGGAGTCAGATTAGAGTGAGATGTAATATGTGTGTAAATGTTGCTGAGTTCTAAGCCGTCCTGCTGAGCCAGCGGAGAAATGTAACCAACGCGTGATGTCATGGCCAAACAGCTATATTCCTGTTTCATTTCCTATTATTTATTTATATGAAATGCTGTAAATTACCCCGTCCAGCTCCACTGTGTGACAAAGCTGTATTTGAGGCTCTAAGCTCTTTCTTGGGTTACTGAACCTTGACTCGCCCACAGCTGACATCTCGGTTTACACTGAAAAATCAACTCTTCTTTGGTTCCAGCTGGGAATGAACCTTTCTGGTTAGTAAACCAGTTGATGTTGGTGGAAATGTGCTGAATGGTTCCAGATTTAGTTCTTGAACTGGAACCATTCTGTTTCATCTTTGGAGGGAAAGCGCTAACATTCCACTGTGTAAAACCCGTAGAAAATTATGAAAAGACAATTTTGATTCTGGAGCAGCTGAACATGAATGTAAGGTCACCATTTGCAAGTGTTGGCTTTATGAGTATAAAGCACCCCACATTTGGCTATATTCAAGTGGAATTGTGTTTTCTGGACTGACTGAGCACCAGTATATTTGGAGTGGTGTTTATGATCCAGAACCAATCCTCCAACACCTGGTGGCTGAATGCCATGTAATGCTCACAGCAGCATTCCGAAATCTACTGTATAGCCTTCTCAGAGTGGTCGAAATTATTACTCTTATTGCAAATCAACGTTGAATAAATATCCTTTTGTTCCCTTAAATTCTTAGGGAAAAGTCGGTTTGCAGAAATAATAAAACAAAACAATACAAAAATTATGTAAGCAGAGATGTACGCACCAAAAACACTCTAACTGAGTAGAAAGGTTGATTAAATTTATAAAACAGACTTGCTGCCATTTCATATATTTAGTCTATTTGTTGAAAACAGACTTGATTTTGGCAAATGATTCAGAAAATGGCTGTTAATTACCCTGTGATTTCAGGGATTGGAAAATCATCCAAACATCGTAAATGTGACAGTAAATACTCCTTATATTGAAACATGAATGGGGGAGGAGGAAATAACAAGGCAAGTAGGATCACAGTTTTCCCAAGTAAAGTACAACACATGCATTTACATTAGCCCACTTAGGAACATTTTACCTGAATTCTATAAATATTTTATTTTATTTTATTTTATTATATTATATTATATTATATTAGGGCGGCACGGTGGCGCAGCAGGTAGTGTCGCAGTCACACAGCTCCAGGGACCTGGAGGTTGTGGGTTATATTTCCGCTCCGGGTGACTGTCTGTGAGGAGTTGGTGTGTTCGCATGGGTTTCCTCCGGGTGCTCCGGTTTCCTCCCACAGTCCAAAAACACACGTTGCAGGTGGATTGGTGACTCAAAAGTATCCGTGTGTGTGTGTGTGTGTGAGAGTGTGTGTGTGTTGCCCTGTGAAGGACTGGTGCCCCCTCCAGGGTGTATTCCCGCCTTGTGCCCAATGATTCCAGGTAGGCTCTGGACCCACCGTGACCCTGAATGGATTAGTGGTTACAGATAATGAATTAATATATTATATTTATTTATTATCTTTTAACATTAAGATTGAGTTAATTTGCTAGCCATTTGTATGAGTGATTTGTATGAGTCATAAATGTCTAGTAAATCATGAATCAAATGTGGGGAATTTTCCAATGAACTTAAGATGTATTTGTTAAAGAAGAGTCTCGGTATATCCCAGTATCACGTGTAGCTGGTTGAGTCAAATCACAACAGCAACACAACAATCAGTCATTACACATCAAGCAAAAAAGTCTGAGATCACAACAGCATTAATGCAATGCAAATACAAACATGAGAACAACTACAAACCCAAGAACAGAGCTACAACCTATATCATGTATTTAGTGTGTAGGGAATATAAGGGCACTGCTTAGGGACCCAGTGGAATGAACCCTTGTATTTCTGTCCTTATATTTATAATTCTGTTTCTTTTGAATGCTTCCCGTTATGCAGCTGTGTTCGTAGATTTCATGCTTCATAAATGTTGTGATATGATTGAGTGGGGCAGTGTACTGTATATATTTATCATCTACTGTATGTAACGTGCACTGTGAAGGATTGGCGTCCCCTCCAGGGTGTGATTCCAGGTAGGCTCTGGACCCACCATGACCCTGAACTGGGTAAGCAGTTACAGGAAACAAATGAATGAAAGAATTTATGTTACGTTTAAGATGGTGACATCTTTGCAAAATATTGATATATTTTAGGACAAAATGAGACGAAGACAGATTTTGCATGAAAATAATAGAATGTGGAACTAAATCTACGTTTTGTGCATATGAAAATATATATATGATTATATACATATGTAACAAATATAGTAACCTAAGAAAACAAACATTAAGTCCTCACAAGAAAATTACTGTCTGTTGACTATATATTCACTTATGTTTAGAAATGAAGCCATGAATTTGACTAGGGCTATTTCAACTTCTGCACAGAGATTCTGTGCAGAGATTCTGTATGTATTTTATAGAGTCAACTACACAGTTGTAGCCCTCTCACTCATTTATTCATCGCCTGAAACTATTTCATCATTATCAGAGTGGTGGTGGTCAGAAGCCTACCCTCTGGACAGGGTGCCACAGTCTGTGACATGAGGTGAGGTTCAAACCCAGGAGCTATGTGGCAGCAACACTACCAGATGCGCAAAGCTGGTGCCCAGCCCTCTCGCTCTACCTACACCTTTTTTGGTATTGCATTTGTTAGTTTACTGCTCTTTTATTTATCCACAGATCTTCTGCAGGTACTCTCCAGGATACTGTCCTGAAGGGGCTGAAGTTTATTATTTAAAAGCCAAAGAGCTGATTTTGTTATCATAAAATTCATGTTGTGTTAAGAGTAATCAAGTTAAATACAATTAACAAGCAGTTTTACTCCAGCCTGCAAATTTATAAAATGCTTCATTATTCATGTGTGATAACTGCAGCAGACACAAAAAATATACCTGTTTACCACAGAAACAAGAACACAAAGTGTCATTTATGCACAGCATAGTAGCACCCACTTATGATGCAATTCTTAACAGTGGTAAGTAGTAAGTGTGTACAGTATAAGGGAGTGAATTACAAGCCAGTTTCATGATATGCTTTGCATTTCAAAAACAGTTACAAAGACCTATACCTTCCAAAAAAATTGTCTCTTCACTTTCGCTATGTAATCCTTGTAATAACCATGCGCAGGCATAATTCACTTTTTTCACAACTGGCAAATATCATTTTGCCATTTCCAGGAATATCTGTAAAAGATTATGCACCTTTTGAAAGAACCATAATGGCAGTTTGCAGATATTTAGCACCATGACAACAGTATTCAACAGACTGCTACCTCACGACATCACACAGATGTTATACACTTCTGATACGCAGTTATATTCAGAGTTTGTTCAGGAGTATTACAGAATATATGGAAAATCTTTGATTATATTCTTCCTTGCACCAGAATCAACATATTCATTTACTGATGGGATTATTTAATCTCTTTAACTGCTTCAGAAGAGAAGTGTACCAAACTGGCAAGTGTCTGCAAAACTACAGAAATATTTATGCTGATGATGTGTATAAGAATAAATCCCACAAGTGACTCTTCTATGTCTGTGTGAAGCTGAAAGAAAAAAATAGAATCAGGCTTACAGTCAGGATAAGAGACTTCTCCTTCTGCAGTCTCTTACCTAGGATGCGATAGGAGGCTCTATTAAGGTACCAGACCACAACCCATTGTAATCTGAATCTGCAGAATGCACAGAATCTGACATTTTGACTCCCCTCTAAAAAGTGAGATGGAGCCAAACAAGGTCTAACATCAGTTTACCTTACAGGCATTTGGCGGGTTTGAATGTCATACCTGTAGAATCATACCTGTCATGCCTGTCATATCTGGAATTTGTTTATGCACCTGCAGGACTTCCTAAGACACACAAACTGGTTTATCTCAGCAGGCAGACAGTGAACATCCACATTATGGAAAATCATTCGTTCAGCTGCTTTTCTTATTGAGATTCCTGCCAACTGCTCACACTTCTGATCGACAACATGCTGCTTCCCCAGCTGATCATCTATAGCAACGATCATTAAATCCGGAGCTGGGATCCAGGTTCCAGGCCAGGATTTTAAAATGGCCACCTGGTATGACATTATAGCTGCAACTGGTTATGCATCCTTACACTTATCCTGGCAAAAACTTAACATTTGTGTCAAGGCTATACGGGATATTGCAGGCTGTTTTAAGCCAATGACATTAGTTGAATTACGATGAAAGTTTACTGAGTAAATAGTCAAGTAAATTATTAATTTGGAATGATTAAATCCAGTACATGTATCACCACATATAAGTTTAAGGCTAAATGAACAAACCAGGTTCACTCTGCTGAATTATACAGAACAGCATTTGACACTGTAGATCAGGGATGGTGAACTGTGCTCCTGCCTAGCACAGTTTGACCTTTTTCTCCCTTTTAACTGCCCTACTTAACCTGACAATTAACTTCTGATTTGATAATGTGCTGGACCCTGGACCTCCAAGAGTGAACTTCACCACCTCTGCTGTAGAAGTTTCCACACATCCATCATCATCTTATCCTCACTGCCCTGTTACTGCACTGAACCAAGTTTACCATTCCAGGCATCCCATACTAGTTGATCCATTCTTTCTGTAGCACTTCTTTCTGTCTGTCTTGTGGTCACGTGTGGAGTGCTTGGGTAATCCTATCAGAAATTACTAAAACATTCTCCCAGCCTTCAGATGTAGGATCCAGCAGTGAAATCAATCATACCTTCAGTGGAAATGATGAAAGATATGATTTCATGGCTTTGATCATAATCAAAATACATCACTGCAGAGGCTTGATCCATAGCTTGACATCTTTATATTTGCAGAACGCCAGAGCTTCACATGATTTTTCAAGCAAACATAAACAACTGAAATCATTCTCCCAATAATCACATAGTAGTCCATGTTTCAGCAAAGAGTGGGCTGAAGTGTAGTGTTATTTTTGTAATTTGCCCTCCTTTTGCCCCAAAATGTTCATAACAAACTGTAAACTGTGGGATTTTTATTTATTTATTTATTTATTTCAAGCAAATTTAAGACTTCTTCATTAAATCACCTATAATCAACTTAGGGTTGTGGATAGTTTTCATACAGATCACTGTGGAGTTCTGAGCCCAATTCTCATCAAACTTTACATTTTTAGACTTCGTTTGCAAGGCCTGCCAAGTCAGTGCATCTGCTGCTGTATAACAATCCCCTGGATAATACTGAACATTAGCCAAATGTGGTCAACTATATCCATTCACCATTTGCTCATTCGCTAACAGCTTAGCATGGTTTAGATGAGACAAGTGGTTGTTGTTATTCACCACAACCATTCAACCTACTGTAAGGCACATGACATGCAATAATAATAATAATAATAATAATAATAATAATAATAATAATAATAATAATAATAATAATAATAATAATAATAATAATATGGCGGCACGGTGGCGCAACAGGTAGTGTCGCAGTCACACAGCTCCAGGGGCCTGGTGGTTGTGGGTTCGATTCCCGCTCCGGGTGACTGTCTGTGAGGAGTTGGTGTGTTCTCCCCGTGTCCGCGTGGGTTTCCTCCGGGTGCTCCGGTTTCCTCCCACAGTCCAAAAACACACGTTGCAGGTGGATTGGCGACTTGAAAGTGTCCGTAGGTGTGAGTGAATGTGTGTGTGTCTGTGTTGCCCTGTGAAGGACTGGCGCCCCCTCCAGAGTGTATTCCCACCTCGCGCCCAATTATTCCAGGTAGGCTCTGGGCACACCGTGACCCTGAACTGGATAACCGGTTACAGATAATGGATGGATGGATGTTTGAGATTCAGCCCTAGTGTTGTGGAGGTGTAACTTCAGAGCAACACAGGCAGAAGTATAGACGCTCACAACAGCGTAGGGCTCTTGCCTAGCCTACATCGTAAACTCTGCATCTAGTCAACGCAGTGTTTTTTTTCAGTGTCATATTCAGTGTTCAGGGAATATTTTACTCATGAATATAATTCACCAATGTTAGACAACACGCTCTAATGCTAGGCTAAAATGAATGTAGTTTTGCGTACATACACCGCTCAGCTCCACATTTTATAAGCTGAATACTATTTCCACTCATTAAGACAGAGGAAACATTCTTAAAATTATGGTAAAAAGACTAAAAGGTGCAAATGAATGGTTTTCAGCTAAATATATTTTGATTTACAAATTGCAGCTTGAGGTACTTTGCCTACAAATGAGCTAACGAAGCACGTGTTTTGTATTACAATGTGTATGACGATGTGTTTCAGAAATCCTGCCCTTACCTCTTTGAGAGAAGAACATGTCCCAGACCCTAACACACTTTTTTTTGCCTCATTGCTGTAATATGCATGCTGTGTGCATTTAGGGGAAATATATTACAAAGAAGATTAAACAGGACACCATTTTGTCATTGTTCACAGTAGTGCACTATCATTTAGGAACAGAGAGAAACTAGAATGTAATGTAATGTAAGATCATGTTATGTTAAATGATAGATGTGTGGAATTGTTTGTGTAGTGAGGTCATAAATTGTAATATTATATACACTGTCAATTAAGCAGGGGATGGAGTTTGAATAATGACTCCGGCTCTGAAAAATGGTAGCAGCAGAGGGAGAAAATATAATAGTCAATAGTTTAATGTGTCAATGTGTCAAGATATAACACTATAAAAGACTTCAGTGGTAATGAGAATTAGATCAGAGAAAAAAAAGCAGTTTCAATTGTTTTGTGCCTCAGTCACACTGAAGACACTTTTCAACAACACAAGACTGTTGAAAATAAAGTCTTTACCTTACAATAAAATACCATAAAACCAGGTTTACATTTTTCATATTTTGTCAATTAAATTACATTCAAAATCTTTAAAAAATAAATAAAATATCAACAGCTCCGGTCCTGGTGACTGTAAGGATTTTGTTGTGTTCTCCCTGTGGGTTTTCTTTTGGTGCTCCGGTTACCTCCCACGGTTCAAAACCACACATTGGTAGGTGAACTGCCAATTCAAACCATGTGTGAATGTATGAGTGTGTGTCACTCTGCAAAGGACTGGCACACCCCGCCCCCAGGTTGTGTTCCCATCTTGTGCCCAGTGATTCTGGGTGTCACGCCCTTGTTCTGTCATGCCTGTTTTCCTCACCATGTGCTCTCTCTGCACATGGCTCTGTCTGTTGTTGTCCTTGTCTCCGCCCATGTCCCGCCTTTGTTCCGCCTCCTCGTCTGAGTCTCATTTGTTACCCTGCCCCCTCGTAATCTGTCTCAGGTGCGTCTCGTCTGTGTTTGGTATTTAAGTCCCCTTCTTTCACTTCCCCTTGTCGGACATTTCACCTTTGTTTTGCTCTTTCCCAGTCGTGTTGTTTCTCCCTTTTTCCAAGTCAGGTCGTTTTGTGTCGTTCTCGCTCTCGTTTCACTCCCTAAGTCATGTTGTGTTGTTTTTCTTTATTCCAAGTCCAAGTCGTTTCGTGTTGTGATCTTTCCAAGTCATGTCGTTTTGTTTCCTGTTCAAGTCGTGTTGTTTCTTTGTGTTGTAAATAAAAGTAAGTGTTTTAGCGAGTGCGTCCGCTTCCGTCAGTCCGCCCCGTGATACGTGACACTGGGTAGGCTCCAGACCCACCACGACCCTGGATAAGTGGTTACAGGCAATGAATGAATGAATGAGTAAAATAACATGGAGTTGTACAAAAAGACAGTGTGAACTGTGAACCATAAATGTATCCTCAGTCACACTTTTGGTTTTCATGTATCACTTCTAGGGTGGCATTGTGGATCTGCAGGTAGTGTCACTATCACCTAGCTCTAGGATCTCAGGGCTCTGATTCCAATCCCCACCTCTGGTGACTGTCTGTGATGAGGTTAGTTTGTTCTCCCTTTATCTGTGGGTTTCCTCCAGGTATTCCTGCTTCCTCCCACATTCCAAAATCAAATCACTTTCAAAACATTTTCGATTCTTTCATTGTTTTCTGCATTCCTGAATTTATTATAATTCTCTCCTTGTCAAATTTCTGCCAATAAAGCATAGCTACTAAAACTAAACTACTAGCATCTGTCTTCAAAATATGAACGCATCAAATCAGCAAATCTGAGAATAGGTCTCTGACACTCAGTGGTCCCCTTTGCACTGTGTAATGGGTTTGCCCCAGAGGTGCTGCCAGCATTAAGACACAGATTTCCAAATCTGTGCAGTAGTCCAGCTGTCTGATGTGAGGGTTATTGTCATTTTTGGTTAAATTTATTGAATATATCTCCTATAATAGCTGAGTAAGCAAAGGAAGGTCTGGTGCCAGTTCCAAAACCAACTGCACTGATTTAAATTTGATTTGTGGAAAATACAACTTTTTCCAGTTTCACACTCGTTCATCTATTTGTGGCATCTCATTTAGCAAGTGGAAAAATATATGCCATTTAAGTACACTATTCCATCTGGAAAAGTTTATTTTTTATGATTTACTTAAATGTTTGCAAGAGAACTTCATATACTTAATGGTATGCAAATGCAATCATATAGACCAAATGGTGGTTTGATCATGCAAATGAAATGCAGTGTTGGGTTGATCACACTCATATACTGCCACCTATTCATAATAAAATGGGAACTGAGCGCTGAAACTCAGTAATGCATTTTTTTGGTCTTTCTCTACATATTGCACTAAACATATGAACAACAATTCTCTTCAATCCCAACTTTCCTCAACTGGTTTGACATATGCTCACTGACCTCTCTGTGAAAGCAGACATCTGCAGTGTTACTGTGCATGACATCGACAAGTTGAATTTTCATGGTTGACCTTATTACACTTGCAGTTTTCCAGTTTTCTTCATCCTCAGGTACAAAGACATCTTGGAACCTGGACTGTAAATAATGCTTATAACACTGCTTGTTTTTTTAACTGTACTCTCAATATCCAGTTAGTTCTGAGCAGGCTTAGCTTTACCCGTGTGAACTCTTATTCTCAAATTACAATGAAATGTCATACCCTGAATGAATACAGTAAAGTCATCTACTTATAAAGCTTCAGACTGTGAACTTTCAAACACAAGATCATCAATGTCCATTTGTTTAATGTACAGTTTATGTCTCTGCTGCCCGGTGACATGCAGGATCCCACACTTTGACTAAGCACTAACAGCAGGATGATAGTAGTCGTGTGGATTTCAAAGTGCTTGTGCTCTTCAGTGTAGCAGCCACTCAAAACCAGTCCATGTATACCAGCTTTTCTACTTTTCCATTTTTTCCATTTTACACTTTTCCATTTACAAATCCAAGCTTTATTACCACAGAGGCAATGAATGAATAATATAACATGGAGTTGTACAAAAAGACAGTGTGAACTCTGAACTATAAATGTATCCTCAGTCACACTTTTGGTTTTCATGTATCACTTCTAGAGTGGCTAACTACTTTAGTGACTTTGAAGAAAACAAATCTAACTTGAGAATGAGCATTCACTATGGAATTCATATATAGAGGACTAACTGTTTATTAGCATTGAGATGAGATGTCATGAGTCAGTTTACCCCCAAAAACCCTATGTTTATGTAAGTGTGGCTCACATGAGATTAACTGATTTATTGTTCCTTAATAACCAGCTTATGCTGCAGAGGGTGGGTCCCCCACATGAGCATTTAAAAAATATTTTTAGTACATTCAGGCATTCAGTTACTGACGAAAACCACAGATGACTCCTTTAAGAAAAATTATTTATGCGAGTTTGGTTTGAGCTGGATTGCTACAGGTCAATCACACTGGAATTAATAGTAACACATTTCATACTAGATTAAATTCCAATCTCTGTCTCATCAGTAGTGATTTACATTATAGAGCCTGTAAATGTAATACAGCTTCATTATGGCTTTTCGACTGACTTCAAGTGTTTGTGTGTCCTTCCCATCTATTGTGATTTCAGAAATACTCAGGAGTGTCATCCAACACACATCTGTTCATTACGGATACGCCCAACTGCACACCAGACACCAACCTATTTGTGGAAGTCACACCTTCGCAGAAGACACCTCAACCACCTGTACTGAGGCTAAATGCCTGCAGGATTGAAACAGCATGAAAACAACTTGAAGACACGCAGATAAAGATGCAGCCAGCACTCGGATGACTGTCTGGTCATGTGCACCACAGAGCCCTCGGCGAACACTCGTAAGTTACCCACCTTGCGTGTTTTAAATGATTAAAGCTCATCTGATATCCCTTGACTGCACTTGTTCAGATAATTATGATGAACTAGACTGATTATCATTGGCCCTAATATGCTCCAGAGAGATGAAATTAAGAGAGATGATATGAAGAGGTAATTCCAGAAGACTCCTACCAAGCCGGAAGGTTGGTCAGCGACAGATGAGAGTAATCCAGCGGCTTTACCGTGGTGCAGTGATTGAATTAGCCTTATGTAAATTAGCAGCATAGAGTTTGGGGGCATCACTAATGATCAGATTAATAGATGCAAACTGGGGGTCCCCATGGCATGGTTGGAGACCTGGGGATTGGTAGCATAAAAGTAGATTAAGCCTTGTTTAAGCAGGGAGGTGATTATTTATGGGCTAGCTCAGCTTAATGTAATGCAAGCAAATAAAAGCTTATGCTACGGCTAATTCTGCCAGCCCCAAAATCATCATCCTGCCCACAAGCTCATACAGTGAATGACTTTAAGTAGGCCAACGCTGCAGCGGATATTGAGTATAGTCACCCAAAACAAACAAATAAACAAGTGGAGATGGTAATCCTGCAGCCCTTCTCTCTGTATCTGTGGAAATTATGTACATATTCAGGGTCTCCAGTGTTTTGCATTATTCAGACAAGGTTAAGCTCCTATATGCATCTTCTCTAGCCAAACAAGAAAACAACGGCCTTCTTCTGTTGTTTACCTCCGAGACAAGGTTCAGTCCTATTATGCCGGCTGCATAATGGTTGCTTCCTGTAGGTCAACAAAGCTCAATTGCAGAACACACAGCACCATGTTAATTGGTGCTTAAGTAATGCCTAGTCTGTAATAGCAAAGTAATATTTGCTGGAACGTCAGTCTCTCAACCCCACTCTAATAGTAATTTACCATTTGGAACATCTCTGCCTTCCAACTCTGCGGCAGCTGTTGATTAATGGACATGCAGCCAGGCAGACTGAGGCTCGTCGCACTGTATCAGGCCTTTGTTTTTTTGTGAACCGTGCTGTGGACACAGAAGGAGGGAAGTTGACTGAGGCTAGCATGCCAATCATGCCTGTACCTCCATTGACACTCCTGACCCCTGGTCCAGTGCCAGACAGTGGGGTTGAATTATTTACAGCAGCAGCCATTTCAGATCAGACAGAGGAATTGTTGGAGAACATGAATGTTTAAAGACATGCCACTCTTGTGTCTCGAGTGCTGCTTAGGTCTCTAATTTGAGCAGAGATCTAAAGTCACCGCAGATAAGACAACAGCACAAAATCCAAGATAAATATTGCAGGACATATTGCTATGAAGCCACTGGGTCACAGATTCTGCTAAGGGCAGTTTTACGTCTTCAGGATCGCAACGGAGAAGAAAAGAATGTGAGAGAGAGAGAGTGGCTCATTTAGCTCTGCAGTTCACGTGGTTTTATTTGGTGCCATCTTGAGAAAAAACAAAAATTTGATCCTCTGTTCAGCACCGTTGGCCAAATCGGTTTTCTTTTTTTTTTGTTTGTTTTTTTGTTGTTTTTTTCATTTTTTCCCTTCTTGTCTGTTTTTGGCTGAGCTCCTCTCCCTTGCGCCGCCCTTTGTGTATTCACTGCAGACGAGTGCCTTCACACAATCCTACGCAAACACACATGCTGTAGTATGTACACACCATACAAGCATGGAGAAAAAAACTCACATGGAGTGATGCCATAAAACAACAAATTTTGGTTCCATAAAGAACCTTGTTTGTTTAAGAGAAGTGTGACTTTGAAGAAACTTTTAAATGTTTAAAAATACATCACAGAATCTTAAGGTTCTTTACTGATTTATGGGGCTTCTTTAGTTCTCCTTTAGCTTCGCTCACAGAAACCTTTGAGGCAACTTTATTTTTAAGAAGGTACCCTATTGTTTTGGACAGTTTTTTTTTAACCCTTGTATGGTATTCGGGTCAAACTGACCTATATCTAATTTTTATAAAAAGAAAAGTGGTACAAGTAATCTTTATTTCTACCTGAATCCCAATGGCTTTAGCTAATTTTCTGTGAGAAACTTTTTACAAACAAAAAATAATAATTGAATACACATGCTTCTATACCCAACACATTTACATCCTTCATATTGTATTCGGGTCAGTTTTACCCTCATACACAGAGACACTGAAACATGCCCACACATACATACACAGACACACACACACACACACACATAATGTTTCATTATTATAATCTAAACACAGAAGTTGTTAGCCCTCACTTTTCCACACTCTTTATCCTCTGTCAGGTGGCCACCTACAAACCACTTCTTTGATGTTATTCCATGTTTTCTAGCACTATATGCCTCACACCTGCACGACACTGGGGTGGGACAAAAGAAATAAATACCTCTACATCGCACTAAATAATCCTCAGTTGTTCATCGGCGTTTTATTAGATAAAAGTGGCAGGGGCAGCCATGGTCTAATAGTCTGAGGACAGGGCTCGATACCCGAAGGTTGCTGGTTCGAGCCACAAAACCGACCATGGCTGAAGTGCCCTTGAGAAAGGCCTAACCTCTAAATGCTTCCTGGGTGCCAAGAATGGCTGCCCGTTGCTCTGGGTTTGTGTGTGTGTTCACTGCCACAGGTGGGTTAAATGCAGAGGTCAATTTGTTTTATGGATTTACAATGATCATATGGCGCTTTTCCACTGCATGGAACCTACACAACTTGGCTCGACTTTCTTGCTTTTCCAGTGGCCAAATCTTTTCATGGTCCCTGGAACCAGGTGAATTTTCAGTCCCTGCTCGCTTACAGTTCCAACTGAGCTGAGTAGGTACTAAATCATGACGTGTAAACCCTGCAGAGCCCTGATTGTCCAGAGACACATGTCAATCACCACGAAAGGCAGAGTTCATTCAAATTCAGCACAAACGCACCGCTTTTGAAAACTCTAAAATTACAGCAGCTTTCACATTTATTTTGATCAGACTCACATCAGCAGCCCGTAACTTTAGCTCACTGTGTTTTGAAGAGGTTTAATTGCACCTTGGGCCAATGGCCGGACACGTGACAAGGAAACTAATCTGTGAGAACAGGTGCAGACCTTTTTCAGACCAAAAAAACAAAACAACACACAAATACACAATGAGTAAACAGCACCTACATTTACTTTTATTTAATTAAATACATAAATGCTAATGAAAACATTGACTCAATTCATTTTTTCCAAGATATTTGTATTTTTATCAATTATACCCTTATGACAAAAAATGACTCACATGTCCATTGTTAATTGTGTTCTAGTAGATACTAATTGCAATCACTGAAGATATGTTATCTCTATTGTTTCAAATTGAGAAAAAAGAAAATGCATGTAAATGGTTTATAAAGTAAAATTTTATATCAGAATTGTTTTTAAATCCACAAATATGTCCCGGGTCAATTTGACCCGAAGGATACCAGAGGGCCCCAAAAGTGAAGACAATAGGTTTCAATGCAAAACAGACTAAACAGGAAAAGAGAAAACATCACAGTGAGAGGTAATTCATGGCTCTGCAGTGCATTTGCTTTTCTTCGTAGTCCTGGCAGTGGGAGCATGAGATTACCTTAATGAGATAGCCTAGAGGGACTCACGTGTACTTATGCAATGCCGTTGCTGATGAAAGCAAAGCAATACTGAGCACATTATCGATCAAAGGGCCCACTGGAAAGTTCCAACTATCATTCTGCATCATGTAATCTAATCTGGTCTAATCGACCCATCCTGGTCCCACGTCCGTGAAGGTCCTCTAAAAAGTGCAAATAATGAGCCACTATGTTTCACTCTATTACGGCTGTCCGGCCATCACAAACCAAAGAGCCCCAGCAAAATGTCAGGCAGGAACAAGGCATGGTTCACTTTTAGTAAATAGACTAGGCTCTGTCATTAATTCAGAAGACTAGGAGTTTCACTGTCTTTGGATTTAACAATGCCTCAGTCGAGTGCTGTCAGCGGCACGCCGAGATATCAAGGCATGGACACACTAAAGTGACTTTGCTCCTCCTCTGAGGACATGTTTTCATTCTGTAGTTTATCATTAGCATCCAGACAAGGCCTAAGATTCGCTTCCAACTGTGAGTTCTTGTCTGTGGGTAAAAAGGATTGTATTTTTAGAAACTGCCCCAATGTACTCTGTTTAAACTCCAGTTAAAAGCATATTAATTTTGGATTTTATTCCCAGAACATTACTTGGTCAATGACTGAATCATGTTAACTGGAATAATAGCTGGAATAGGAATTCTTAATATACATGGTATGGCTGCCCTCTACTCTGTCTGTCTGTCTGTGTGTGTGTGTGTGTGTTAGAGAGAGAGAGAGAGAGAGAGAGAGAGAGAGAGAGAGAGAGAGAGAAAGAGATAGAGAGAAAGAGAGAGAGAGAGAAAGAGAGAGAGAGAGAGAAAGAGAGAGAGAGAGAGAGAGAGAGAAAGAGAGAGAGAGAGAGAGAGAGAGAGAGAGCATTGGATTAAGAATACCTGCTTTGTATCTAAGCTCCACTGACCATACTGAGCACTTTATTGTAGAAGTAGTCCACACATTTCTCTGCATAGTTTCTCTGCAGTGCACACCACCGTAGAGCAGATATTATGGAATGGGTAAAATCACCTCTGTAGTACCGCCTATAAGTTTCTCTAAAGTTGTTCAAAGTTGTTTTCTAAACACAGCCCCAAGCACAAGTCAAATAAAGAGCCTTATACTGCTCTGTTTACACAGGCTCATGTTTATTAAATGAATGTATAGCTATATTCAAACTTTTAACAACCTCCTGGGTAATTCAGGACCCAGTGATATTTTGGTTTACACAGTGTGCAATGGGCACAACTTTTCCCACTGACAGAAAAAGCCCTGTGCCCCTGTTTGAGAATGTTTGTTGACTACAAAATGACACACAATCTCAAAGGTCTATCACAATTTAATACTAGACTCTAAAAGATCTTGAGAAACAAATGTGCTTATTGTCATTGTCCAACAAATAACATGTATCTTCAAAACAGCAACTTTACAGGAGAAGAAAAAAAAACCTTAACTTTCAAAGGAGGTCAATGTAAATAGTTCCTATTCCAAGTTATTTCTGTTGGTCCATTCACCGTGAAATTTTCACACTACAATGACAACAGCTGTGTTTATATGATGCAATAAACTAAAATTTAACAGAAACAGGAGATACATGTTTTAATTGTACAGCGACGATATACTACATAAATAAACACCCTTGGTATTTGTGTGTTATCATTTGGCATTTCTGTTTTATTATCCGCTAAGTGAACTCTTGTTCGTTGGTGGTGCCATTTCAGTAAAATTCATATAAACTCTCTCTTATGTATCCATTGGAAAATAACAGAAACAGTGCTGTAAACTGTTGTGGGAGAATGTTACACAGGAGACATTCCTGCTGTTTCTAACCTTTTGGAGCTTAGACTCAGACTGATATCACATACTGGAGCTATAGATTTGTGCTGGACAAAATGGAAGGAGTCAAAAAGTTCTACCATTTAAAACACACATGCAAATTCAAAACGATGATCAGCAGCGTCATTAGCAGCAGTACATTAAGTTGGCTGCTATCTTAATTTGAATAAGTTGCCAGAGCCCTAATCACTGACTGCCATGTCATGTCTTCCTGAGTTAGAAGACCCCTTACATCATTGTCCATCATGGCCATATTACACACGTTGCCTTGCTTCAATAGACAGGGTGAGGCCATGCCAACTAGAGCACTTTATTGCATAAGCATGGGTGACAGGCAAAGACAAATCTTTATATAATCTGATGGATACAGGATGAAGGAGATTTAGCCTGAGCTCAGGCATGAGAAGCAGAGCATGTCCCACTATTGTGACAGGCCACAGGGACCCTCTGTGTCTGGACCACTCATCCATCTCATTCCCTGTCTCTCACAACACTCCACCCTGCATTTATTGCACTCTTAAAAATTAAAGGTTGCTATGAAGTTCTTGGTTTGGATGTTTAATTAATCAAGAACCACTATATTTTGAAGAGCTTCAGGCTTTAAAATGTTCTTCAGACTCACACGCCATTTAGAATGATGGCTTTTAAAAACAATCTTTCACTGATAGGTTCTTTAGGGAATAAACAGTGGTTCTTCTCCGGGTACCCCAGGTGCTGTAGGTGATGTAGCAACCTTGGCAGTATAAGCTGCTCCAGATGAAAGCAGGGAGAAAGAACAGTAAGACTGAGCTTCCCAGCTTTGAGGGCAGGGCTGTTCATGTTGATAAAAAGCCTGTGATTTGCTCTGAAGCTCTGAGCTCGGGGTTGGCATGGCACTGGTGGTAACCTCTCCTTGTCATGGATTTAGATAAACATCTCTCTCTTGAAGCTATGAGGCCTCACTCTGACCCAACTTTCACTGCTGAGACTGTCCTCCACAGTCTGTTCCTCAGCAGAAGAAGTTACTCTCCTTGTTCATTCATTCTGTCAGGAGCGAGGGGCGGATTGAGGGAGGCGGACGCATTCGCTAAAACACGGGAGTTTATTATATAACAGAAAATAACCAAAACAGACTTTAAACAAAAGGAAAACAGGCTAAACTAGACTCTAAGAAATAAGCAGGGTAAACGGGGACAGACGGAAAACAAAGCGAAACGCTGACAGAGGAAACTTACGGAGATAGACAGATAACATGATCGACAGGACGGACGACAACGGAGAAAATAGATACGACACGGTGACAAGAGAAGTGAAACTTACACAAACGGACTTTCAGGGCAAACACGAAATTAGAAAACAACAAGAGTAGGGATATAAACAAAACGATTTGACACGAAGAAGGAAGGAAGGCAACAACGCGACTGGGACACGAAACGACACGACTTGACTTGACTTGACTGGAACAGAGCTAAACAACAATACCAAATGAAGTGAAATGAACGACAAACATGACGTGAAACAAGAGGGCTTAAATACAGACACAAACGAGACACACCTGGACAGATAACAAGGAGGACGGGTTAACACATGACACGGACGAGGAGGCGGAACAAAGGCGGAGACTTGAACATAAACAAAACAGAGCCATGTGCAAATAAAGCACATGGCCGGGACAACAGACTGACAGGACGAAGGCGTGACACATTCATTCATTCATTCATTTTGTCCATTCATTCACCGAAGCATTTATTTGTTCATTCATCTAATTCGTCCATTTGTCCATCAATTCATTAATTAAACACTTCACCAATTCCTTCATGTATTCATCCATTCACCCATTAATTAAGTTGCCAATTCATCCATCCATCTATTCATTCATTAATTTATTCATTCATTCATTCATTCATTCATTCATTCATTCAAGTTACCCATCCATCCATCCATTCATTCATTCATTCATTCATTTTTCTCTGACATCTGTTCAGTCATTTATTCCACTCTTTCATTCAGTCAATCAATTATCTAACATTAAACCATTAATACCTCGATTCATCCCATATTCATTCACTCATTCCTCTATTAATTTGTTTGATTGTTCATTCACTTACACATTCATTCATTTGGTAATCCATTCATCCATCCATCCATCCTCCAAACCTTCATTCATTCATTCTACAATTAAGTATTTTCAATTTCATATTTATTTCATTCATTCATCATTCCATTCCTCTTGTATTCATCTCTCTCTCTCTCTCTCTCTCTCTCTCTCTCTCTCTCTCTCTCCAATGTAAAAGACTGCTTTGACCTTACTGCGTCATTAAAATTCAGTGGAGAGTCCAGCAGGTATTTTCTTAGTGCATTGCTCTCTATCCCTCCTTGATAAAAACAGTGTCCTGGCTCAGTATTCCTAAAGTGATTCGGAGTGGAAAATCACTTCTAACTCCCAGAAAATCCAGCAAGTGAAGCAAATTTGGTCCCACTTTCACACTTTGGATTAGAAAAGAATTAACACAATCCCCATACAATGTTCTGATTGTTTCAAAACAACAAAACATTGATTACCATGTGCAGTCTGATGCACATCGAACAATGACATACAACTTCTTCAAGCTGTGATCTAAGGGATGCTTAAGGACAAAGCTAATCTGTAATTTTTTGCAACATGCCTTTCGGGTGCTAGTTATGGTGTTGTTTTTATTAATTATGGTGGACTGATTGACCTCATAAATAAAGGTTCCAAACCCAATGAATGAATGAATGAATGAATGTTCTCATTATTCAGAACACCCCTCTTCACTCTTAACCGTCCTATAGCAGCTTAAAGGGCACTCTGGTATTTTCTCTAATGATTCTCCTTCATATAATTAAACAGCTGTTCTACTGACACCTAGTGACCTGGATGAATTACAGATTCTTCTTCTTGTGGGGGGCCCACTCTATGGAGCAGAAACTAATAAAAAAATATGAAAAAAACATACCCATCATTCATTCAAGTCCTCCACCTCTGGTTCAAAAATGTTATGTTTCCCAATGATTTATAAAAAACACTGACTAACATCACTAGGGTTTTAGCACATAAAATAATCCAGAACACATCCGTGGTCTACAGTGGAAATTAATGTTTTGGTTATGTGTGGAAATGCAGCTATGCAGTTTATGTAAGGTATTTTGTATGAATGGGTGACATTGTGTGCTTTTACATCATACCTATATATTCTATGCATGCTACTCCTACATGGTGTTTTGCATTCATCCCCATCTCAGGAACATTCTCCTTTTCACAGCAATTGAAACCTCTGCTTTCAATTACGACACAAAGGATAAATTTTGCATATAGGAAGATTTACCTGAATACATATTGGTTATGATAATTAGGCTTAAGCAAGTGAGGAAATCTGTCGAGTGGATGTTTTACAAGTATGTGCTTGTAGTCTTGCTATGTGTCTATGTATGACAGAGTGAGAGAGAGAGAATTTTGAAAGTGATCTTCAAAAAAAAAAAAAAAAGAAAAAGAAAAAAACGGCATAGTCCTTGTTGCTTTGAGAGACAGCAATTCAGGAAGGAAATTACAGGTATCAGCTGAAATAGTGAATCAAAGCTATCACAGCTGAGCAGCCTTTAGCAGAGATCAATAGAGTCAACTAGACATTTCCACAAACACACCTACTGCTTGCTGCTGGTGACATTTTTATGTGGGTTGGGAGCTTTGGAAGGACTCCATTGCAAAGAACTGGGGAACTGTGTAAAATATTACCACTGTGATTATTGCCGGTTGGAGAATGCACCCATAACCGTTTTACAGAGCTCACAGGCCCATGCAGATTTATAGAACAGATCACAGGCCTCTGTGTTCTCCTCCAAACTCTGCTACCTAGTATCGATCCCAGTCTTACATCTCCATAATGGAGAACACTTGTGCTAATAGGGAGTGATAAAGTAACTTTGCGCTGCTCCTAAAACCTGGACTCTCGGTCTTTGTCGACCGTGGGACTCTGCACTATTCACTGAGCTAATGACTTTCTCTGGATCAAGACCTTTGCAAACAAGAGGCATCTGGTTTTATAGACTGGCATAAATATGAACGAGTCATTTTACAGCCACATCTTACAGGTGACAGGCTATTAACTTTACCCGAGTGAGTAAAATGTGCGATTGTTAACTTTGTGTTTTGTGCGCCCCCTTGCCCTCAGGCAGAGATTTGAACCGTAGGGTGAGCCATGCTTTGTTTTCAGCTACAGTGTTAAATATTCAGCAGCCTTGGAGAAAGAGAAAAAAAAGCAGAGAAGAAATATCTCAGCTTTTGTTTGTTTACTTTGTCCTCAGGGAATTTTTGGTAGATGACTAAAGAAAAAAAAAATAATTAGCATTTTCTCCCACTATCTATAACCTTTTTCTCAGTCTAGATTAATGTAACACGCAAGGAGTGTCTCTGTGCACCAAGGGCTATGCTTTTTTGTACGGAAAACACCTCATGTTTGGAGAAGTTTTCCCCTACAGTCGTGAGAGCAGTAAAACACAAGGGTAAATACCTACACTTTCATACACCTACTTTTGGGTTTTTGTTTATTGACTGATTCTACTGATTCTAGCAAAAACAAAATAAAACAAACAGACCTCTGAAGTTATGCTGTTACTCTGAACTTAGTGTCACAGCCATATTAGACATTCTTGGTTAAGTTTGTTTAAGAAAGTAAAAAAACTTATTCTAAAATGAATTATATTCAAAGCCTATGCTTTTTTTCTGAAGGTGAATTTTCCCCCAAAACTCAGCTGATCTTCTAAATTATGAAATTATTTGAAGTAAAAATATTCATTCATTATCTGTAAGCGCTTATCCAATTCAGGGTCACGGTGGGTCCAGAGCCTACCTGGAATCATTGGGCGCAAGGCAGGAATACACCTGGAGGGGGCGCCAGTCCTTCACAGGGCAACGCAGACACAAACACATTCACTCACACTTTTTTTGAGTCACCAATCCACCTACCAACGTGTGTTTTTGGACTGTGGGAGGAAACCGGAGCACCCGGAGGAAACCCACGAGGACACAGGGAGAACACACCAACTCCTCACAGACAGTCACCCGGAGCGGGAATCAAACCCACAACCTCCAGGTCCCTGGAGCTGTGTGACTGTGACACTACCTGCTGCACCACCGTGCCGCCCAAAGTAAAAATATGAATATTGCAATACACAAGCTATCACTGATGCACACTGAATTGACAAAGGTAAACAGGTAGCTCACTAATATATGCCACACTGACCAGCACATTTTATCAAATACGGTAGTTAAGCTGCTTGGAGATTATAATTTAAAACTTGCGCTTGAGCTTGCTTTCACACAGCAGCTCACACTGCACACCATTAATTTTTGTAGAATGTAGCATTATTATTTTTGACTGATTAATGACCCTTTAGTTCAGAGCATTCAGTGGCATTCAGATTTGTAACACTTTTTTATTCATCACAGTTCGCTCATTCATTCATTCATTCAGATCTGGGTCACAGTGCATCCAGAGCCTACAAAAATCCCTGGGCACAAGGTAGAAACACTCCCTGGACAGGGCACCAGTCTTGGATTGTGGGAGGAAACAAAGAGGAAAAGCATGCAGCGACACACTCAATTCCCCATAGACAGTGACCCAAGGTGGGGATCAAAGGTGGGGTGGTTGTCATTTTCAAATCTCCCATACATTTCTTATTCATATTTTATCAGAGATCTGGATTTTGTAAAATGCACACGACTACAGATTCACACACGACTTCAGGGTCCAATAACAATTTCACTCCTAAAAATAAAAGGTGCTAGGATGCTGTTTTGGGCTGATATGTTTGCTTCTCTAAAAACCTTTTTTGGATGATTTTTTTTTACAGATTTTTGTGTAAACAAGCTGTATAAGTGTGAATATTATTTTCATACCAGTACATTTCATCTAAAACTGTACGTCTAAGCCCAATACCTTTTAAAGCAAAAACAATCTCATCTTGTCTCTGTTAAAGCTGTTGTTTAGCTGATGCTTTTTGCTGGAGGCAAGTTACATTCAGCAAAAAGCAGCTATTTCTGCCCGGACACTGTCCCTGGAGCAAGCTGACCTGTACAGCAGGACACTGGAAGTAACCGGACATGTCATCTTGCCTTAAGTACCTTGTTGAAGAGGGACATTGGCAATAACAGGATGTTATGGTTCAGGATCGAAGCCTGTGGACAAGTCGTCTGATGGTGGAGATGCTCCGGCTCGCTTTAATGTGGGTAATTGTGTAGAATAAATCAGACACAACTGTAATGGATTTTCTCAGCCACCTTTGTTTGGGAGTGAGGAACAAAACGCAACATTTGTTTGGTGGCAGAGCAAAGCACGGCGACATATTCTGTGCCATGCGTAGAGGACTCGCTTTCTGTGAGTGTAACCAGTGGAGCATCGCGCTCTCGTAAATGTCTCTCACCCCTACACCACGTCTTGGCTGCTGTTTTGCACCCTCCTTTGCTACCTCTTTTGCTCCCTCGCTCTCAAGTCATCTGAGCCGTAAAGAGCACCACACTCCTGGGCCATTGCCTGGGCCCTCATTAAGCTCAACAGTTCATTACCAAGCGGAAATTAATGCCGCCTCTGCCACTTGCAGCAGGGCTTTCAAGAGAAAATGAGGAGATCACATTCTTGCTGTTTTTTTTCTGTTGATGAAGAAAAAAGAAGAGAAAGTAGGAGTGAGACAGAGAGGAAAAAATGGAAGGAAAATAAAACATATGGCCTGCTGCAGTGGTGCAGTGCAATCTCATTTGTTTAAAGAATATATTTCCTTCACAATGCAGACTACAAGCTTGACACTTTGCGGGCTGAATGAAAGCAGAAGCTGTGGAGGGCGACAGCATCATGAGATTCCAGTGGCTCTTTACAAGCACGACAATGTAACAATCACCAGCGATAACAACAGGAATAGGGGCGTCCTCCATCTTGTCTCCTCTGCTCTCGCCGCTTTTGATTTGATGGTTTGTGAAAGGAGATGAGGGAAACAACTCTAATGCGGAAAGCTCTGTGGCTCACTGTGGAGCCCTCCATCTGAACTTGCTTCTTAATCCCTAAACAGGGTCTAAACCCTTGTATGATAATGTTGGCTGAATGAAGACTAATCAAAGCAGCGAGGCTTGTCCCTGAGCTATCCGCAACCTGACTCTGTGAGTTAGTGCACAGATGGATGCACGCTTAGGAAGGGTCTTAGTCAGACTAGGACATTGATATGAACTGTGAGAAAAGAACAAGCAGCACAACTGATCCGTGAGCCTGACCACTGACATAGACAAAGCCACTGCGCTCTACTGCCTACAGCATGGACCATGGTTGAGAGGCTAACACGCAGCAGATGCAGCCGTCACAAGGACTGACATGCGGTCATGTGAAATTACAAGGAGAAGTGGACTGACAGGATGAAATAGACAGTTATGTATTGAGAGTTGTCCTGGATAAATTTAAGTAGACAGGCCATACACTTTAGAAATATAGAGCATTGCCACATGACAAGCACTTCTGCTGCCTAAAGAACATCTCAGCAGATGGGTGTGATAGCCCCTTGGTCACAGCAGACACGAATTTGTGTTGAATTATTTGTTTGCTTTCCCTCAAGAACATTATTTATCCCTCAGTAATTTTTTAATGAACTTTTTTTTTAATGAACTTTTAATGAACACCTAATGCAGACAGTATTTTTGGTCTTTTGAGGTCAGGATAGTTGCATGTTGCATGGCTATCTTTCCTGCTTCACTTTGTATTGCTCACTAGCAGCTCAACATACTCACACAGTGGGAATATTAGTCTGCATAAGAATATATGATTATCAAAAATTAAAAAAACCTGACAAGTATGAACACATATGTCTTCAGTAACCGCTTCATCCTGGATAGGTACAACATAGATCTGGAGCCTACCGAGAATCACTGGCACTGATGCGTAAGTCACCAATCCATCACAAGGCATCACACACTCACACCTGTGGGTGCTGAGCCCAGAGTAGCAACAGCAGAGGCTCTATTCTCTCTTTTTCAGGTCTGTGGAGCAATACAATGATTTTGATGTTACCATTTTAAGGAAAAAATACTACTTACTGTTGCTTTAAATATTGGAATTTATTTCTGCGACAACAGGGTTCTTCAAAGAGAGGAAAATGGGCAAGGTTTAAAACAAGGCAGCTAATTAGAATAGACATTTTTAAAGAACAGCTTCCTTAGTTCCCTAGGAGTAAAGAGAGGCTAGATCCTGTCAAAACTGCGTAGGACTCTTTTTGCTTGATCGGCCTACGCTGATGATATGAGAGGGAACAAATTTATGAAAAATGAAAAAGCTAAATCTAAGTTATGAGAAATATATTTGCATATGGCATGTGCAAACATAAAATAACCCCCTTCTAAAGAATATCCACATGCTGTAGATTCTATAATAATTACAGGTTTCTTTCAGGGAAATACATCCAAGCCAAGAAGCACTTAGAAACCTTTATTTATCTTAAGACTGCCGCGTCCCTCTGGTCCTGTCCTACTACTATCCTCCTCATAGCACATGACTGTTTGTTCATGCGGCTTAATGTAAAATCACAACTTCCCCGTAACTTTGATTATTTATAGCAAGCACACACCCTCTTCTGCTCAGATTGCAACTCTGCCTCACACGTTCTGCCAGAGTCTGGGCACAAGGCAAGCTCGTTTGCATGCATTTGCATGTAATTAGCACATCAAACCTTCTGACTTGAAAGGGACGCCATGTCAAAAAGTACTTTGCATCTCTCCGCTCTCTCTCTCTCTCTCTCTCTCTCTCTCTCTCTCTCTCTCTCTCTCTCTAGCTTTTCCTTGTCTTCTCAATCCCAGACTCTGTTATGGATGTCTGATTAGAAGAACAATTAGATAAAGTTGAACCTCTCACAAGAGAGGAATTATAGCCGAATGGAATTTCGGTGTTTGGGTATGTGACTTTATACGTGACGGTTGGTAATCCTCTAAGTTGCCTGTGTGTGTGTGTGTGTGTGTGTGTGTGAGAGAGAGAGAGAGAGAGAGAGAGAGAGAGAGAGAGAGAGAGAGAGAGAGAGAGCGAGCGATTACGTGCTCTATGACTTCATTCCGCTTTGCTGCAGTTGTATGTGCTAATTGTTGATTTTTTACTAATTATCAGAGCTGCTGAGATGATGAGATAGCATGATTGACTCATTGAATTGCCCTAATTAGAGTTAACAATGATGTCAACACGCATCCGTCAAGGCTTTCAGTTTCCAGCTCAACTTCCACTGAGCCATAAAGCAAGTGCCCAAACAATTAGGCAACTCGTAATTAAAAGCCCTAGTCAACATGAACCGTGACCCGAGCAGGAGCCAATGCCTTAAAGTGGCTCGGAGGAATACAGATATTAGCCTTCATACCCAGCATTGGAGTGTGAAGCACGCTGTTCTAGGTGGGCTCAAATATTAATGAAGGGATGGGTGTGCTAATGAAGGATTAGTTCTGCCCTCCTTACATTTCTTATGAAGTTTTTTTTTTTAAAAGCTGGCTCTCTCCGACTGCAGTCCTCTCCCACTAATGGCACAAAAAGAAGCGTTCTGAAAGTAAGATAAGATAATCACTTCTGCCTCCAGTGCTAACCTTAAGCAAGGGTGACATCTATATAGCTAAAAGTTTGCTCAGCCAACATTTCTTCAGAAATCAAGGGCATTAATAAGTAGTTGGCCCCATTCTCTGCAGCAACTCCTTCTACTTTACATTAGAATTTAATGGCATTCAAACACATATAAACTTTAGTGAGCTCAGGCACTGAATTTGAAGGATTAGTTCTGGATCACCAACTCAGTTCTGCAGATCCACTGCTTCTCAGTCCAGTAATGGACTTACCGCTCTAGCCCACACTTGGCATTGGGCATTGTGATATTAAACTATTGTGCAGTGGCACTAAAGCATCCTATTTCATTTTATGCTTTCCTATGAACCTTATACAAGCTGTGAATGCACAACTGAGCATCTGTGTCCACAATCGATGGCACTAAGAAGCATAATTCACACAGTATAAATATCTGTGTCTACAGATCTTTAGACACAGCAGACTTCATAAACTTAGGCTGAGCAGAGCTACCATAATAACCTCAAGATATTTAAAGATATTTCTTTGTGATATCTAGTTTTCTCTGAGGTTTGCAAACACATTTTGGAGATATTTTTTAAAAGGAAACAAGGGCAAACTGTGAGTGAATTAAATTTCACCTGAATTTAATTTACAGTATATATGTCACACTGTTATCCAAAGAAACATGCCTCAGAGGAAAATATGAATAGTGTTGCTCTGCATTCACACTTCACGAGTCACGAATCCTCCCCCAGGTGGCATAAATGTGTGTGATCCTGGTGTGTTGTGGTTTTGGAGAGAAGCTGAAAGGGTAACACACCTGGAATCATCAGGAACACAGCCTGGAAATTCTCTGATTTTGTGCTGGTATGGTATGTAATATAACATTGCTGCCAAAAACTGATATAGTAGCATGGGATGCCACCTTCCACATATAGGACCACCATTATTTATTGTACAGGCAAATTATTCTTAAACAGATCCACAGTGTCTCAGAATAACATCTTCTGGATTGATTTCAGTCTATGAAAATCTTGATCTGGTTATTTATTAGTGGCTCTAGCCAGTGGTATTATGTTTGGTTGTTGTTCAAAATATCAAGGAGACATTATCAAAGGTTTATTGGTGGGATTTCAAATGCTGCAGCAATGTGCACATGCATAAAAACTCAGAATTAAAGAGTCAAAACCTACAGGGGGAGGCACAAGAGTGATTAAGCTCATGGAAGCTCATGCCTTGCAGAATAATAGCAAAATCAATCGAAAATACACACAGACCAAGAGGGTACTTGTACAGTTTAAGGGCAAAAGACCCCCTTAAGAGGTTCAAGACCACCTTCCTCTCATGCTTGGTGTCTGTCTGTGCACATGCCTAGCTAAAATGAATTATTAAAGAAAGAAGGGAATGTAAATCTCCAACCACTGGTAGAAAATGAATTAATAAAATAACATGATGTCATTATGGGCAAGTAACCAATCAGGTTCTTGTTGCTATACTGTTTATGCAGTTACTGCACATAAGTTGTTGTTGTTGTTTACAGACTCTCCGCTATTGACCTAAATGTTTTTAGTGATGCATGCAGCTATTCAGTGTTCTAGAAATGCTGCTGATACCCAAAACCCACTCAGAAAAGCAGGCCTTGTTGTAATTTAACACAGACATCACCACAAATCATCTCAGGCCCACTCCTTATGTACTGCAATATTCATTTGACCTTGCCTGCAGTGCATGCTTAAAATGAAATGGTGAAATCAGAAAGTGGCATTGATATGCTCAAGAAAGACAAGGTGTCTGGTGCTTAGGCATGGAGAGAAAACAGAATAAAAATATATTAAAATATTAAAAAGAACCAGGCTGTGCAGTATTGACAAAATGCTTGTCACCGCTCTCAGAACCAGTGAGTCAGTGATATATGCTGCACACACCTTGGATGGAATTCATGCACATGAATTCATTCAGTATTTTTGGCAGATCACCAGCATTTCAAGTTCATTATCATAAAGCAGGAGGCCCTGAGCTGAATACAGACATCTGAGTGGCCTCCAGTTGGACTCTAATATACGGGGCTAAGATTGGGCCCTTGTCCTTGGCTGATCTTGTGGAGGTTCTTCTCTAAAGCCTGACACCCACCGCCCCCCACCACCCCCCCATCACCCCCCAGGTCTGAAGCTCTTAAAGGCCCCACTCCGGAGCGCCTAGCTGATGTGATTACTGGACATTTATTCCCCTTTTCTTTCATTGTTAGTGCACTTAGTATGATTAATTACGTCAAGCTCTCTCGCTGACAACTTGCCTCACTCAAGGGAGAAACACCCGTACCCCCCCTCCTTCACTCTGTCTCTTTCTATCATTCTCCCGCTCACTCCTCTCCAGTCAATTCAAATTCAATTCAGGGAGCACTCCATCTGCCATCATGGCTGCCATGCAACAACAACAACAACAACAACAACAACAGCAGCAGCAGCAGCGGTGGCAACAGTAAAAAAACACACATAAATAAGACAACATATGTAAAATACAGAAACACATACTTAAAGGCAAACCTGACATAACTTGTACACATTTACTGTGTTACCTGTGATATCTTTTAATGGACTGCACCTCAGAATATCACATTTGTGGGTGAGATGAAGGAGTATGACATGGAACCTTTCAAAAATGTTCATATCTTATAAAAAGTAATTCATTCATTCATTATCTGTAAGCACAGGGTCGCGGTGGGTCCAGAGCCTACCTGGAATCATTGGGCGCAATGCGGGAATACACCCTGGAGGGGGCGCCAGTCCTTCACAGGGCAACACAGACACACTCACATTCACACCTACGGACACTTTTGAGTCGCCAATCCACCTACCAACGTGTGTTTTTGGACTGTGGGAGGAAAGCGGAGCACCTGGAGGAAACCCATGCGGACACGGGGAGAACACACCAACTCCTCACAGACAGTCACCCGGAGCGGGACTCGAACCCACAACCTCCACCTGCTGCACCACCGTGCCGCAAAAAGTAATTCTACTAGTGTTTTTTCGTAACGTGAAATCTGGTTTTGTGTCGCTCCAAACTGAACAAAAGTCTTGTTGTGATTGAACTGTATATTCTCAATGTGTGCTTGTATATATATACCAAATACAGTATATATGTATAAGATTTTTTTTTTATGTAGCAGACAGCAGATGTGGTATGAACAAATGTGAAGTTTCCAAATATTCTCTTGATTGTATGGATTTGTTACATCAAAAGCACATTTCAACTGGTAAAACTAACTAAAAGTATTGGATGGTAACCTCAAAAAATACTGGACTGCCACAGGGAGTGATTTGGGAAGAGTTCAGCAAAAACATTCACCCACAGAATATCACACTTACTGTAAAATGTTATTTTTATTCAAATATTGGGGATCTTTGTTTTTGGTTTTCTTGGGCCAATTAACACTTACTGCTCAGATAAATAACTTTTTAAATCTAATTTTCTCAGGTGCCTATGCATCTCAAAAAATTGGTGAATATTCTATAAAAGAGGACACCGGAGATAATTCCAACATGTGCATGCTATGATTTGTATTTATTTTGCCTTTTGCATTCTCTAAGTGAGCTCCGGTCCACTGTTTTGCTAAATCCACGTTACACAGGAGACAATCCTCAGGTTTTGGAACTTAGCAGTTGGGTTAAGGTTATGGTAAGGGCTAAGGGCAGAGTTAGGGTTAAATTTATGGGTGGTGGGTACACGCCAGCAATTCGGCTGTACGTCCTTATTGTATTGTATTCATCATGGCAATGGTCTTTTTCTCAAATATATCCAGGCTGATTTGTTCAAGTTCGGTTGACTTTATACACATTTATATTCCAGGCTAAACATGCCCCATTCTGTGGGAAAACGTATTTTAAGACCTGCACCACTGGACCTTAAGAGCATCTTTAGAGGTTACATTTAAATTGTTTTCATTTTTAAGACCAAAAATGTACCAGTGCTTTATTGTTCCTGATTGTGTACACTGCAGGAGGAGAAGTCATTTACATATAGAACACGGTTAAATAGTAGTAGTATAACAACGTATAAATCCACACTAATGGTGTAAGTGGACCTCAGGACAGTTTAGAACATGGTTGTTTTAAAGAGCACGTTCTACACTAGTTCTGTGGTCTTCTTAGTACACTTTCTTTCAGGAGGGTTTTGTTTTGGAGTGTAGTGGTATGCTAACTTGACAGGCAACTGCTTGAAGCCGTGCAGATCATTTAAGGTAACGTAACTTAGAAAACCTTGTTTTGAAGCCTCGCCCCCACAAACATCCTCCTACTGTTTGCTGTCTCTCTCTCTCTTTCTCTCTCGCTTTTTCTTTGTGACGTTGTGACATTTGGAGCTGTGTCAATTCAGTGGACGAGCACTCGCCCTCTCACTCCGCCCCCTCATCTTCAGCACGCCGCACTTGACACGGAATGGCCCGTTTATCCACACAGAGACAGAGACATGTGTCTGGGTTTAAACATCCATGCTTCAATTACACAGGCCTGTGCTGTGTGTCCACTGTGTAAGTAATCCACTTATACACCCAGAATGAAACCCCCACAGATGTTCATCCCCCACACCAGCTGAGCAGCCAAAAGCAAGGACAGGACCTGCAGGCACACACACCCCACACACAGACTGTTTGCATTCACGTTTAGCTTCCAAAGCTGCAGCTGCCTGACACGATGTTCGCCAGCTGATAGCATTTGTTCCTCATGCGTTCTCATTCGTGCCGTCTTCCTCTCTGAGTCATGCTGTCTACTGCCTCGCTTCAGGATTGTGTCAGGTTATGTCGCCTTATGTATTATGTCGTGTGGACCATTTCTGCCAAAGCAAGGCGCCATTCAGCTACGTCGCTTAAAATGTTTTTGCACGAGCTTAAAAATAGGTGCCAAGAAGGGATCTAGAGTGATTCCACTGGAAACACATTTGGATTCCTTAAGAAGCCTTCAAGGGTTGATCCTCTGAAGAAACACTTCTGTAAATGAGAAATGTTTTAAGGAGCCTCAGATTAAGTGATGTCTTGCGTATGTTAAGTATTGCGAAGTATATGGTCACACATTATGCTGTTTGGATCATTTCTGCCAAGCAAGATGACATTCGGCTTTTTTTTTTTTGTACACAATCCAAAATAAAAGTGTTAAAAAGGGTTTTTAAAGCCACACTAGGAGTATCATCTACATGTCTCAAATAGCAATCACCCTCAGCTATTTTTCATTAGACAGTCTTGATTTTGGGCTTAAGTTACGAGGCTAAACTCTGAAATCCTGCTTTGTGGAATACCCCCCTATTTATTTATTTATTTATTTATTTATTTATTTATTTACTTACTATTATTTTTCTTTATTCCAAGATGACATATTTGGGCATATGCTGTGGTCAAGATTCTAGATTCAGTTTTTTTTCCCTTATCCCCCTTGTTTTTCTATGTGCTCTGTCTCTCTTTGAAGCCACTGGGACATTGTGAATCTGATTTCCAATGAGGGGATAACAATTTATTGCATTGCACTATAAGAATTATAACTTCTTGTCCTCTCCATTACTCTGTGCAAA
Source organism: Hoplias malabaricus (assembly GCF_029633855.1). Classification (NCBI taxonomy): domain Eukaryota; kingdom Metazoa; phylum Chordata; class Actinopteri; order Characiformes; family Erythrinidae; genus Hoplias; species Hoplias malabaricus. Next base: position 74,202 of record NW_027100843.1, read on the forward strand.
TGTCTGTCAGCTAACATAATGGGATTGGAAGTTCTCAGTGTTCTCATACAAGCATGTAGAACTCTCCAGAAATGTTGCATTAGCAGCAGTTTGAAAAGATGCTGTAGCTTCATGTCTCTCAGCGGAAGCATGGGGTTAGCCCCCTCTCTTATAGTAGTGTCATGGAATGGGGCGATTTGGCCAGTTCATTGGAACTGGCAAAGAATAAAGTCTTGGACTAAATTGGTTTAAAAGTTTTCCTAGAGCCATTATCTCTAGTCAATATCATTCATTCATTATCTGTAACCCTTATCCAATTCAGGGTCGCGGTGGGTCCAGAGCCTACCTGGAATCACTGGGCGCAAGGTGGGAATACACCCTGGAGGGGGCGCTAGTCCTTCACAGGGCAACACAGACACACACACATTCACTCACACATTCACACCTACGGACACTTTTTTTTGAGTCGTCAATCCACCTACCAACGTGTGTTTTTGGACTGTGGGAGGAAACCAGAGCACCCGGAGGAAACCCACGCGGACACGGGGAGAACACACCAACTCCTCACAGACAGTCACCCGGAGCGGGAATCGAACCCACAACCTCCAGGTCCCTGGAGCTGTGTGACTGCGACACTGTGCCGCCCTGAATATCATTCAGATATCAGAAATATTAATTATTGGAAAATCAGGACTGTTGGTAATTAAAGAGTCTTTATCAGTTATGTCAGTATGATTAATTATCAATTATGAAAGCTAGTTGAAACGCTAATGTTTTGCATTTGTTTTTCTCACATGTCGTGTCATTGCTGCCTGGTGCCTTGTCTTGAAACCTATCTAGCCATATAAACCGTTTCTGTCAAGCATGATCTGATTCTATGTTGCTCAAGCCTTGTTCCTTCTTAATTGTGCACTAGCATAAATATTCATCGCCGTCTTGTCGCATTAATATTCACCGCATATGACGTGCAGTTCTAGTGCACTGTTTTAAAGGCCTGTTCCAGCCTTTATCGCAACGCGAGCTTTAAATGCAGAATGGCTCCTCTGTGGGTTCGTCAGTGGCCCACAGGACGACAACGCGGCTGGCTCCTCCCCTCAGAACAAACGAGACGAGAGGAGACAGCAGCCGGGATTAACACAGCCTGTCGAGATCTGACAGCCTACTGACAATTTAATCACTGCCTGCTTCTCCAGGACTGGGGAAAGAGCGAGGAGGGGGAAAAAGAAAATAGATGTCGTCATCATTAATGTGATTTATTTTGTCATATCAGATCCTGTTAATACCCTCGGCTTGGTCTCGCAGATCTCTGCCTGTGCGTTTTACACCTATCCCTCCATCATTTGTCTTCAACGCTGCCGCACAGTGGACAATTCCTCCTTGTCAGATTTCCTGCAGCGTGCAACACAGACGTATTTGTTCATTAAACACTAGTGTCTCTCTCTCTCTCTCTCTCTCTCTCTCTCTCTCTCTCTCTCTCTATCTCTCTATCTCTCTCTGACTCTCATTCTCTTTTGCTCGTGCCTTCTCTCTCCTTCCATTCTCCTCTCTCCCTTCCTCTGTCTTCTTCCATATTTCACTCGCTCTTTTCTTTCATTACTCTCTCTCCATCTTTCTGAAGTTTCTCTCTCTCTCTTTCTCTCTCTCTCTCTCTCTCTCTCTCTCCTTCCATCATTCACTCTCTGTCTCTCTGAATTTCTAATTCTCTCTCCTGCTCCCCTTCTATCTTCCTCTCCCTCTCTCTCTCTCTGCACCTCTCTCTCATTGTGTTTCTTCGTGTATCTCTTCCCACCTCCTCCCTCGACACATCCACACATTTCCAGGAAATGCAGCAACATTATAAAGGCAAGGTGATTGCCTTTTAAAAAGCATGACATTCATTTAAACACCGGCGTTCACGACCATCACAATATGTACCCCATAATGAACCCAGGCGGACGCAAAAACAAAAATAGTAACTTGAACTAATGTGCTGAAGAGTGCTTTCAAATTGCCTCCACCGTCCTCTTTTTTTTGTTGTTTTCTTTTCTTTTTTCTCTCCCCCCAGAGCAGTGAAGGTGAACAAAACTTTCCCTCATCTGCAGGCAATGCTGGAGCTGGAACAATTAGCTTGAGGTTGAATGTTGTATTCTACTTTTCTTTATTCCGCGAGGAGCGGCGTGGAGCCATATGGAAGGTGTATAGCCCTAATGAATTGGTAAGAGCTGTTACCATGGCGATGATGGAGGCCAACACTCAGTAGAATGGTAGCGTTACATAAAAAGCCAAACAGAAAGAGGGGGGAGGGAAAAAAACAGAAATAGGCAGATGGATATGAGCGAAGGTTTAATCTGTGGCTTTAAGTAGAACTGAACTGGATGGTAGACTGTGGAGTCATCTACTTAAGGGCCTAAGGTAGCAGCGGTTAGCTTGAAAGCCCTCAAAAAGCTTCATTAATTTTGAGTGATGAGAGGCAATACACAGGTCCATCAGCCTAACTAGGGCTGCGAGAGTCGCAAATGGAGTTTCGGATTGACGAAAAATCACAGCGAACGGTTCCCCTTGTTCACAACACAGCAAATTTTTCTCCGACGAAGATCGGCACGGATGTCGCTATGGCTCCACGTCCTTAATGATCTCCGCTATCTCTGAAGGAGAAAAGCTCATGAGTATTGAAGCCATATGTCGATCATGATTCCGTCACATGCATTGGCAGCTCCATGGCTTCAAGGTAGCATGGCTTCATCAGAGGGGACATCATTAAAGAGGTGCTTTGCCTCATTTTTAATGTGAGGAGAACAGTTTTTAATGTTCTGAATATCTGGAACCTTATGAGGTGAGAGTGTTGCTGCGGATATCATTTGTTTTGTTCTTTCCCTGTTGTAACACACTCCCTTCCAGGCCAGAGAGTGTGACGCAAGAGCGCTCCAGAGCCATCAAAGAAACCTGCAATTATTGTTTCAGAGCTGAGCCACTCATCTCCTGAAAGCTGGCTGCATCAGACTCCTCCAGTTATATCCGATCGTCCCCCAGTCTGGAAAGATCAGCTCCTAATTACACCCTCGAGTACCCCAGCAGAAATCCTGGCTTTTCAAATAAGCATCACACGTTGAAGGACGTTAAAACACAAGCAAACAACTACAAATAAATCATCCAATCATGTAGGGACTAACAACTCGGCCCCTGTTGTCTCTCTCTCTCTCTCTCTCTCTCTCTCTCTCTCTCTCTCTCTCTCTCTCTCTCTCTCTCTCACTCTCCCACTCCCATCTGAGCAATTAGAACCCAAGTGCCGACTACCACACTTGCTGCCGGCCAGTCAGAACAAAGTCTTTGTTTTATGCTTATGGCTTATGGATTAATATTAAAGAAAAAAAAAAATAGAATCAACTCTGACGCACACCCAGAAACGTAACATCAACTTAGGTAAGCAGTGAAGCGAGAGAGAGGCAGGGTAGGAAAAAAAAAGAATAAAACTGGCTTAAGATGCAAGTGGAATGTTCAGACGCATTTCCCCGGTCTGACACGTACATCCCTGACCTAAAAAAAAAAGACAAAGGAAAAAAAAAGAAAGGAGAAGGAGTGAGGGAGTAGGAGAGAGTCTTACCTGCAGTGTCTGTGCACTCCTGCCACAGTCTCGATAATGAAGCACTCTCCCTCGTTCAGACAGAAGGCGAGCTCTTGGCTGTCTTGGCAAGGCTTGAAGAACTCTGAGCGGACCGTCGGGGTTGTCGGTGCAACTTCATGTGGAAAAGGAGAAAAGAGAGAGGGAGAGAGAGAGAGAGAGAGAGAGAGAGAGAGAGAGAGAGAGAGAGAGAGAGAGAGAGAGAGAATATTAATCAAAATGGAATGAATCTACAAAAATAGGGCCAAAAAAATTGACAAAACACATTCTGCTCCTCATTGGCTTATCATTTAATTAGTGCTATATATATGGCAAGCTGGCGACTCTTTCTATGGCAAATGCAATGCCACTGGACAGCTCAACACACTTGCAGGAGAATGCTAAATTAAGGAGCAAGCCTATAAAGAGATTAGGAAAAGGGAAAAAAAGGGTGGGGGGGCGGTGTAGAGAGATTATTTAAAATGGAACGGATCTAACATAGGGTCAAGTAATTCAGACAGAGATGTGACTAGGACACACAGGAAAGTATTTATTTATTTATTTATTTAGGGACAGTGGGGGTTTATTTATCATATAATCGTCATATATATGGCAGGCTGGACCCTACTTCTATAGCTAATAATATACCACTGGACAGCTCAACACATTTGTAGAAGAATGCTAACTGCCAATTTCTGTTAAATGTGCTGATGGAAACAGAGCCTATGAAGAGGAAAGGAATAATAAAAAATAAAAATAAAAAAATGAGAGAATGAGTCAGAGCTTAAACAAGATGAACCAGATTAATGCAAAAAAAAAAAAATAAATGCAAGAAGGCTGGAAAATTCTGCCATCTGTGGAACGTCCGCTCTCAGTGAAGGAAAATTACATTTCATTTCTGCCCGATACGCAGGCATTAATGATGTTAATTGAATCCCAGGTTCAAGTACAATGAATTTCACAATAAGTCCTGTGATTATAAATGAGCCCTTGAATAGACAGGGTTTCTCAGCGCATATTATGGGGTGCCAGGCTTGATAATACAGTGCAACACAGACAATAGACCAGAGGGAGCGCGCTTAATGAGAAAACAAATCTGTGCGCGGCTAAACACACACATTTACCACGTGACGGACCCTGAATGGCACACAACAGCATCGACTCGACGAGTGCACGACGTATCGGCTGCTTATTATCATTTAATTAGTGCGATATACGGCAGACTCAACTCCACTCCTCAGGCTTGAATCACAATGAATCAATACAGGGGCGCACTGCAAAATTGCCTGTAATAGTTATTATGTCTCTTTTCCTATGTGCTAATAGCAGCTGTGAGTCATACAGATGGAGGCTATTGTGCATGTGGAATGGGGCAGCCTTTACACACACACACACACACACACTATATATATTTATATACAGCTGAGGTGTTTGTCCTTAGATGAAGCCGTGGCTCAATTGCATTGATCCAGCTGTGCTAGCCGTGCCAGTCTCAAGCACATCTACTGCACTGCAGCTCACCGCAGATGCAGGCAGGCAGGCCCTACAGCAAAGCCTGGGAGTGTTTACACAGCTGTGCAGCTGCTCAGCCCCCCACCATAAAGACACACACACAATGCAGTCATGAACATACATACACAACCCACGCACACATTCACACTGGCACGCATATTTAGCAAGCAATAATAATCCCCCCAGACATCTGTCAAAAGATGGTGGAGTCAACTCTCAGCATGACCATAGAGCTCAGTGTTTTTCCAGCGATATTCTGAGTACACAATGTACTGAACTCTTCCTGGGGTCTCTGTTTCATCTTACTACTGTTTATTCCCAGTTTTAGCTGGACTCTAAATCCCCTTCACACAGTGCTAATTAAATTGAGAGAGTGAAAGCAAGCAAACATCTCTTCAATGACATGCAAAGCCATCCACTCTTATTGCCAAACTGTGGCCATCACAACACCGCTGGACAGCTTAACACGCTTGGAGGAGAACACTAAAACTAGTTTCTAAAAAACTAGTATCAAAATCTTTCATGTGGGTGTTTCCTTACGTCTAAGACACCTGTATACCATATTCCAGCAGTACTGGATTATATTTGTATGCTATTTTAAGTCTTTACACTCACAATTTCTTTTCCTGAACCGACTCCATACCCCCTGCTTTGACTCCAGCTTTGTATTTTGACTTGTATTTTACAGCAGCATGTTCTGGAAGGCTACACATCTGCACAACCCTGGGAATCTGGTTGTCGTACCTCCTGAAGGTGGCGTTACACTTTGTGTATCTTTGCTAACCTGTACAGGGCCTGTTGCCTGACATTGTACTAAACCAGTGTATTGCGAACAGTCCTGTGTTATCAGACGTGCCAACTATGTCCCTGCCACCAAGAGCAAGGTGAGAAAATGCTGGAGCCCAAATAAGGCCTGCCTCCTGCGATAGCACAAGAAAGGTCAAATCAATCTGTTGTTCTCGGGTATTGATGGATGAATCTCAGGTCAGTAAGAGTAGGTCTTGCAAGACGATGATGGATCAGGAGGGTGCAGAGAGAAAACAAGGCCATGCACCCCCCCCCCCCACACACACACACACACAACTCCCCTCCACACACATACACAAACACAATGTACAATACTGTGACAAAGCTTTGAAGATCATAACCAGCAGTGTACTACTGTATTGTGAGTACACTATAATCAGGAACTCTATTACTGTACTGTGAGAATATTATGCTGATTATTATTAGCAGCTTTTATGACAATACACTGATCCTGATTAGAAATGACACTGTTATTGGTGTGAGAATGTTACCATAGCAGCCATAGACCATAATTAAAAACAATGCTGCTCTATTATCAGACTGTTACATAGAATATTATCAGTGAGGATATTATGTACAGCATAATTAGTAGTTTCACTCAATATTGTAGGAATGTTATGTAAGTCTGCGGTGATACTACCATGTATTATGTAGATCATTGTTAGTAATTGTACTGTTTGTTGTTTTGTGAGAATGTTATATAGACCATAATTAACGTTTTTTTCTGCTGTATTAGAACAGGAACATTATGTAGCTCATAATAGGCACTAATGCATTAGATAAATCATAACAAGCAATAGTCACAATGTTGCATAGCCCTGAGTTACCAGTGGAATATCTGTATCACATAAACTGTAAATAGACACTTATTTGTATGGCTTTTGCTTTTCAGTCATTTTAATTGTCATATTTGCCAAATACCTAAAATGTTTGTAGCAGGGCAGTTTTAATGGTGAATATTTTGGATGTATTTAGTTGTTGTAACACTGATGTGTGGTGTTGTAACAGTAATATGGAAATCATAACTAGCAATAATACAAATGAAATGCACACATATACATTTTATAATATTAATTATACTGTACTGTTAGTGTTATGTGTATTTAAACATAGCTAGTAGTCCTACAGTGTCAATACAGTTATCGTAACTTATCATAGTTATAATGATATTGCAAAGTACTATGTGTTTTTGTTCAGAAGCTTTGCATCTTTTAAGTGGAATAGTATGTTTCACATGACAGTAGCTTGTTAGTGGCTGAAGGTGAACTTCTGTAAGTTTGAATTCACTTTTTGAAGTACCACAGAACTCATTTATAACTCAAGCTGTTTAGCGTTGTAGCATGTTTGGTTTTTGTTTGCTTTGATGAAGTTAGCAGTCTCCTGAATTTAGAGTAGAGTCGCTCAGTTATCCAAACACCTTCAGATGGTTTCTTGGCTGTGTCTCAGTCAAATCACACAGACAGAAAAAGCCTGAGCCTTAGTCTTTTCCCTATTTACTGAGCCAAGGCTGCATGCAAACAGCAGACCTTTCTTCAACATGCAAATGGAACAGTGAGCAAACCAATAGTGAGAAAACATATTCTGAATTTTATGAAAAGTGTTTTTTGATTAAAATTGTGAATGTCACATTTACTATTATAGTGCTATGTACCTTATAATAACAATAATGCTTTATAATATTTTACAGCCCCCACCGCTCACCCGCCACACCATTTTGCAAATACCTCAAAAGAACTGGCCATTTTATGATTGCCATCTACTTGGTTCAGCTGTCTGCAAACACAACCCCCTGACAGACACAGACACACACACACACACACACACACACACACACACATACACACCTTTTGTAAGTATCCCAAAAAAATTGGTCAATCCATTTTATGATTGGGTTCTTCTCGGTCCAGCTGTGGCTACTGACACTCTCTCTCTCTCTCCTCTCTCTCTCTCTCTCTCTCTCTCTCTCTCTCTCTCTCTCTCTCTCTCTCTCTCTCTCTCTCTCTTTCTCTCTCTCTCTCTCTCTCTCTCTCTCTCTCTCTCTCTCTCTTTCTCTCTCTCTCTCTCTCTCTCTCTCTGTGTGTGTGTGTGTGTGTGTTCCCTCTTAACATCACAAAGTACTTCTACAGAAAGAAAACTCTCCACTAAACTCAATTCATTATGAGAAAAACCCAGTGCAAATAACTATGATGTAGGTTTTACAGTCTGGAATATTTCAGTGTAAATTCAACCATTCCAAAATCAGAGCTGCTGCCTCAGAGAGAGAGAGAGAGAGAGAGAGAGAGAGAGAGAGAGAGAGAGAGAGAGAGAGAGAGAGAGAGAGAGAGAGAGAGAGAGAGAGAGCACTGCGAGGGATTTGTTCTTTTCTGTGAGATTTTCATGAGTGTTCACAGACAGATGCCCAGCATGTATACACATCTACTCCTCCAACAATGTTTTACTGAGAATGTGCTCCCCTTTTTGCTGCTGTAACAACTTCTAGTCTGTACACAATATATTGGAACATTTCTGGGAGGATTTGGTTGCACTGGGCCACAAGATCATAAATGAGGTCAGATACTGTTGTATGATTATTGGTTTTGGAGCGCAAATGCCACTCATCACTCCAGACAATGTGGTTTGTGGTAAAGGGTACAGGGTTTATACACCTGTAGCTGATACATGCACCTGAACATGGAGACCTGCTCCAGAACATTGGGTGCTCTTTAATGTGGCTATACTGTGTAGAAGTATTCAGGCATGAATGTAGAATGTAGTAATGATGAACACATTAAGCCACAATGGCTGTTTTCAACTGAACCTCATTCAGTATGTTACTGTCAGCAGCAAAGTGCAGATAATTATATTGCTAATTTTAATATAAAATCTGCCTAGGTAACCTTTTTTAGTCTACAATTGACTGTAAATTTTTTGGTAATTATGACTGGTTATTTAGAATGAACTTATTCCAAAACTACAATTATTGCTAACTGTTGTACTATTTTTAGGTACTAGGGTAATGTGAATACCAAAGCCTTCTAATTTACATAGCTACTACACAAAAAAAAAATAAATACACAATTATGACTTACACACTGTAAATGTGAAGTGAATTTAATAAACAAGTATTAATCAAACATTCATTCATTAATTCATTCATTCATTCTCTGTAAGCGCTTATCCAGTTCAGGGTCGCGGTGGGTCCAGAGCCTTTCTGTAATCATTGGGCGCAAGGCGGGAATACACCCTGGAGGGGGCGCCAGTCCTTCACAGGGCAACACAGACACACTCACACATTCACTCACACACTCACACCTACGGACACCTACGGACACGTTTGAATCGCCAATAAACCTACCAACGTGTGTTTTTGGACTGTGGGAGGAAACCGGAGCACCCGGAGGAAACCCACGCGGACACGGGGAGAACACTAATCAAACAGGTATCATTTATTTCTTTATTTATTTGTTTGTATGGTTCCTATTGGTCATAAACCATAAACTTTCATCACACTGAAGAATACCAGGTGTTTTAAATTAACAAAAAAAAAAAAATTCTATCAGCAACAATATTTAGAGTAAGATTTTTTTTCCCTATATTTTTTCAGTGTGACATCCACAGTGATACTTTATTTCAAGAATGTTACATAGGCCATTGCCAAATGGGGAGATCAAAAATCTATATAGATACATAATTCATCATGCAAGCCATTTGAGGGCATCAGGGAGGTTTAATATTGTCTTTTAGCGCTCCATAAAGTTTTGAGGGGTTGTGACATGGTATAAATCATCAGGACGGCATTGATCAGGAGGCCTTTGAATCAAATGTTTCATTGTAAAAACAGAAGATTGGAACTCTACATTATTAGTGTCATTTTTTTTACGCCTCTCGAGTGCCGTTTCAGACTAGAGCAGTCGATCAGCAATCAGCAGTGTTTACTGTGTGACCTGCGGCCACTCGTGGGCCTGATCTCTCACCGCCACAGCTTTGATTAAGGTGCTCATATAAAGGGTCAGATTGTTTGAGACTGCGGAAACATGCAATAGCCATCGCTGAGCACTGAATTAAAATTATGAACTCTCCATAATAATTGCATGGATAAGGGTGCTCTTGAGGGGATAAGGGTGGTGTTCAACGAATTAATGAACACGGCAATCGATGCTCAGAGATCCTGAGGAGCTGTTAGCAATCAGCACCCCCTTTATGACGGATCATTGATAAGTTTATCATGGCCTGTCCTTATCGATTGGGCATGTTTGTGCAAACTAAGGAAAGTAATCAAGAGTGTTCATAGAGAGTGTATCCATATTTTCTGCTGGAAAAATACAGCTCAGCTTTTCTGGGAAGGCTTTAGCCCAGATGTTGGACCATTGCTATGAGGATTTGATTGTGCTGGGATCAAGCGCTGGTTTTTAATGCTTAATTCTAGATCACAAACATTACTCAAATTTAAAACAAAGGTACATAGAAGAGAATAATTCCACTGCTGTACAGACATGCTGAGGGGCTTTATACCCCTCTAGTCAATGCTTTGCATTGAGCATGATAACCTGCAGCAAGTCTAGGGGCATCCTCTGTTCTGTATTCTTTCAAAAGAAAGAGAAGCTCAGCTGCTGTATTTAGCGAGAACTTTTAGTATGTTTTACTGCTTTCACACAAATCACAGAAGCACAATTTGTCCATATGGTATATGCTGCTTTCCATCATGTCCATGTCACACAGGTTACTTCAGCATAGCTACATGCAGATGTTCACTCTGTTTCATTAAAACCTGGAAAAAATATTAGATATTCATTATCCAATAAAAAGTGAACAATGCACTAAATGTTCCTTTTCACCAATAAAATTGTACCAAGTGTTAGAGCCCCGAATAAAGAGCCGAGGCATGATAAAGCAATACGTGTAATCACATAGGACATCACTTTCTGAATTTCCACACACACAAATGTCAGAAAAAAAATGGATTGGCAAGGCAATTAACTCAGAATGCAGGTTGCAAATGGCGAGTGTTCACTTAGCAGCCCCAACATGATTACACATGTGAATAAATGGAGCAAATTTGAAACAAAGGGGTAAATCAATAATGAAGAATGCTCCCTCTGGCAAATGGAACATGTGGAAAGCTTTAGTATGGATACGTTTTATGAAGCATGCCTTCGTTTACTGTTTTTTAGAACAATTTAGAAGCTTTTTCTCCGGAAGAGGAAATGTGTTTGAGTGCCTGCTCTAATTGTTTATAGAACATGACCTGAATCAATTGCGAAAAAAGTAGTAAATCAAAGAAGGCTTGAAGGGTTTTGAGAGTTTCTGTGAAGCGTAGCACTCTCTCCGTTCCTGTTGAGCAGCTTCAGCGTAGCTGCCTATTGACAGATTATTCAGACTCAAGTGAACCGAAAAAAAATAAAAAGGGAAAATCTGTGGGTGCCAAGCCCTAGCGTTTACCTGATTAAGTCTGCAGGGTTCTGATTATTTCTTCAACATTCAGCTACTGCTGTTGCCAATTAAAAAAAAAAAAGACAAATCTAGACTAATCTTCTGAGTGAATTTTTCACTATTTTAATGTGCAAGTCATACTTGCATATTTAAACATTTGGTCTGTATAAAGAAGCATTGACAATAGAAGGGAAGGTTCTGGAGCAGCTGCACATGAGTTTAATATGGCCATGCCCTCCCCCAAGCACTGATGAGTAGAGTTTAAATAAAAAACCTCTGGGTTATGGAGTTCTCTGTATATTAGCATAGACTTTGTAAATTTGTTTGTACAAAATATAGTTTTGTCGCTCTACTTTTGATTTTCTGATGATTACCCAGAGTGTAAAGTCTGCTTTAACTTTCCCCTAATTCTAAACCCAGCTAAAACATGAACACTAGTTTTAACCCTGTCCCGAACCCTCACCATTAACCTAAGTGTAAACCTAAATGTTAGAAACAGCAAGGATTTCTCATGCTTAACATTCTCCCACAGTTTACAGCACTGTTTCTGTAATTCCTCTGCAGGTAACAGATAATTTACAAAGATTTAGGAAAACAGCTGTTTTGTTACGAATATCTGGGGAGATTCTTGCTATTGCCACTACTTTGTACTTTCTCTATTTTGGAGATTGTGTTCTGATATGGAGCACCAACCAATACTTTTAGGATTATTAGGGGGTGAATCCCATTTCATTCCTTGTCAGTCCATTTTGTTAGGGCGTAATGTTAGGTCTATCAGGCCTTTGAAATGAGATTTTGTTCAGAGGCACACTTCAAACAGTGTGGTATGAATGCACTATGAATCACTGGCAAAATGGCAACGCAAGTGACCAAAGAAACCCACAAATGGCAATATTTTCACTTTTAAAAACTGTGATAACCACTGTATTATCTTGTTCAATGTTTTATTGTGTTGTGATCCTTTACATCTTAAAATGTCTAAAACCGTGCTAGTAGTATACTGATATGTCAGTAGTTAGATAGTAAATGTCCAGTACCACCTTAAATAGTAAAATATTTACCATATGGTGTGCAGAGCTGCTAATGATGTATCAGGCTCTTGCAGGATTGTATAAATTAGCAGAGTTTAACCACTTCACTTTGTCACTCAGAACCAATGGGCAAGGTGACACTAGGGATAATGATACATGGGATTGAGTTTGGAGGTGTTTGAGACCTCAACTTAACCAGTACTTGACTTCACTAATGTTCTAGCGGCCGAATGCAAATCCTCACAGCAATGTTCTGACATTTAGTGTAAAGCCTTGTTAGAAACGTGGAGGCTATTCCTAATAACTCCGTATTAACACTGGGTCAGTAGATCTGTACAATCTTTCAACCTTTATATCATATGACTATTAATCCTTGAATGAAAAATGAATGAACACCCTTGTGCTTGGTGCAGCTGGTTTGAATTATGGGTGCTTAGGAATTCATGGCCCAATCACGTGTAGAAAATGAAAAAAAAAAAAAAAAACATCTTTGGTAATTGCTCAGGTGATGATGGGATAATTGCTCAGGCTCCACTCGCTGACAGAATCATGTCTGCATTTATTCCCTGAATACTTTCTCGCAACATAGGAGTCATCCTGGTTTCTTTTAAATTAGCCCAACTCTTTTCCACACTCTTTTTATTTGTATAAAAAAAGACCAACATCATTGAATTCCCTCGTTGAATGCTATAAAATAGCCTGAGTAAAAAATTGAAGCCATATTCCCCCTGGTTATTCCAACCTGAAATAAACCCTCTGGGCTGAGAGTTTGGACAGAGAAGGATATGCCTTCCCATCTTCTCTGACACACTAAAAAAGTACTTAACATTCAGCACACACAACAGCTTAAGGATAAGGATTGTGAAAAGAGTGGAAAAAGACAGATAGTCCACTGAATTTACAGATTACGCAGATTAAAATACATCAGAATTAGCCTTGAATATTGATTAAGCTGCAAATTGAAACACATACCCTACAAGCCAATCCTTCATTCTTTCTTTCTCACAGATGCTGTGATAATTTCCTTTAATGCATTATGTTTAATTCAATACTTCAACAATGAAAACCATCAACATTTAGAAAACTTAACAATTCACACGCCCCTAATTGAAAAATCCCAGGGTTCCATTTTCAGCCCGTTTTGGCGCCACACACTCTCTCGACAACCGAGATCAAAGCCAAATGCATTTAAACACTATAAGTAACATGTGCATTACGCAAGCCTCTTTTTTCCTCGTGCATATCCGCACGCAGACACTCAATCACCACAGAGGCTGGGACGTACATTTACATTTGTAACATTTTTCTGGAATGCCTTCCCCATAATCACCCTGCTCATTAGTGTGCTCAGGCTGTGGCTGATCTCTGGGGAGAGTTCTTTCACACTGTTTACAGCAGAGCACATCAAACACCACGCACACAAAGAGGAGAGCGCCAAAGTCTGCAGAGAATACTGCCTTTGCTTTACCCACCAGGCAGAGCTACCCACCGCCTGCCATACTTTTTCCTCCACTGAGCGTCTAGGTCCAAGCAATTGACTGTTACACAGCTCCATTGGCGACTGATGTGTGCTTTGTAATAAAATTCAACTCCACAAGGGCAAAAAAGTGTGTAAGCTCTCAACGAGTTCTCAGAATATAAGTACGTAGGCGACAAAGAGGAGGACCGCAGATATGAGCCAAGACGGATAGTTCTTCCAAGACCAATATCATGGCTTGGTACCCCAGTAACAGCATCAGAGCTGATACACTGACAAAAAATCCATAAAAATTATGGTGAAAAACTGGCAGCTGTGGTTGCCAGAATGTCACCATTAAACATACAGTCACTTTTCTGGCAATCATAAATTTTACATTTAAGAACTGTTTTTTTACAGTACTTTTCTGTTAAAAAACAGATATACACTGTAAAAAAGCCATAGTATTTACATAAAAATAACAAAGAAACATGTAAATTGTGTGACAAATGAGAGAATGGAGATATTTAGATATATCGGTATCTGGGTGCTACACCCCAGCACTCGGAACACAGGCTGATAGTGAACTTTCCTGACCAACACACATCTCGTTATAACATGCACAGAAACACAAACACACACACACACCAATACACAACATAATCACGTCAATGCAACCCAAAATCAAAAGTCTCAAAGACAGAAAAAAAAAAAGAAACTCTGAAAATCACAGAAAATATGGACAAGCAAGGCATGATGGGAGCTCTCAGCTCCTCCCAGTACTTGGACGCTTGTACATTGTATATTGTTGTCATATACAATGTACAAAATGTTATAAGGGGTCAGTACAGTGGTACTTGCGCCCAGTGGTTATGGGTGTACTCCGGACCCACAGCGGCCCTGAGTTGGATAAGCGGTTTCAGACAGTGAATGATTGAATGAGTACAGTGGTGCAGCAGGAAGTGTCTCACAGTCTCACAGTGTCTCTCCTATGTTGTAGGTTCAAACCCCACTTTGGGTCGCTCTCTGTGAGTAGGTGTGTTCTCCCAATATTTGCTTGGGTTTTCTCTGGGTTGTCCGGTTTCCTCCTACAGTCCAAAGTAGATGTGATGGACTGAAGCCCCATCCAGGGTGTTCCTACCTGGACTGGTTTAAGAGTTACAGACACTGAATGAAGGAATTAAATAAATAAGCTGACAAGTGGCTGTGTAGCTGTCAACAAGTTGTTAATGAGAAAAAGATACAGGAAACAAAAAGAAAATGTTCTAATTATTCATGGAAACTGCTGGTGTAACATGTGCTCCAATAATTTGTACATGCAGCCCAGATATGTGGAACAGTTTTACATTATAAATCATTATTTTAGTTTTATACATTACCACTGATAAGCAAGCTCCCATCCACTGTTGCCTAAGGTTAGGGTTATGGTGGGTATTAGTTTTAGGGTTAGGGTTGATGTTAGGTTTAGGGTCAGAGTTAAGGCTGATTTTTCTCTGACAAGGCATCAGAAAATCATGTATACATCCACAAGGTGCAAGCTATAGCTGCATCCCAATTGCACACGTAACACTAATTCTAACTACTGTTTGAGAATATAGTATTTAGGTATAGTCTGAGTATGTAGAATAGTTACATGTGTCAAAGTTGTGTATAGGAGGAGCTTCTTATGTCTGGAAAATGTAGGCTCCCTCCCAAATAGGGAGCTGCTCCCTACATAGTGTGCTTCAAAGTTCATAAAAACAATAATAATACACCCGGACAGTGTAATGAACATGAATAATTGTATTATCTGGCATACAATGTACTACAGCTACACATTTTATGACATACACTGTGCACTACGCAGTGTGGAGGGACATATTTGGGTTTCAGCCTTTGTCCTTTGAATTAGCTTGTGAATCTCATGCTTTTGAGGTTAGTATGTAATATATAATGTGTAGTATAAGTGTATAGTGCTATATATATATATATATATATATATATATATATATATATATATATATATATATATATATATATATATATATATATTTCCAAAACATTGAGACCTGTCTGGGTATAAAATAAACTGACACTGTTTCAGTATTTTGACCCTGCAATTATACAGCATCATGGAGACTGGTTTATAAAGTTTGTGTCTGCGTATCTGTGGCTGTATGTAATTGTCATATACGCAGCCATTCATTTCAAGACATAACTGAATGTGAATGGGTGCCTTAAGGGGGAGCACTTACACCTGAACATATGAAGAAGAAAAAAAATATGAAAGTATCATGCTCCCTTATGGGATGTAGTAGAAAAAGGGTGAGCAAAGAAGTACAGATGTCTCTGGCCCCCACAACTTCCTCTAGCACCTCCTGGGGGATCCCCAAGTGTTCCCAGACCAGCCCGGATATATAATTCCTTCAGTGAGCCTAGGGTCTACCCCAGGGCCTCCTCCTAGTTGGCTATGGTGGTTATTCCTCCAGCGGGAGGCGTCCAGGGGGGATCTTTACCTTTATCACTTCCACTGGCTTCTCTCAATGTGAAGGAGCATTGGTTCTACACTGAGTTCATCCTGGATTGTGAAACTCTTTACCCGATCATGGAGTGTGTGCCCAGCAATGCACTAGGGTACTAGCAACCTCCTTTTTTCAATGGTCCTGTGTTTTTGCCTCTCTCTCTCTCTCTTTCTCTCTCTCTCTCTCTCTCTCTCTCTCTCTCTCTCTCTCTCTCTCTCTCTCTCTCTCTCTCTCTCTCTCTACAATAGCTACCAGACAGCCAATCAGCTTTTACTCGATGCCCATCTCCGCAGATTCACATCACATGTTAAGATTCTGGAGGCGTGCACGTCTGCAAGGCCCTACGTGCTGCGCTTACCCATGACTCCCTTCTCTGCATCACAACTGTGTGGATATTTCCTGAAGTAAAGCCAGTCTTAGGTGTGGGAGGTCATAGGGAAGATCACTTTTAACTACACCTTCTTCCACCTTCCTCCAGCTCCTCCCAGCACTCACCACCGGGGTCTGTGTCAGAGACAAATGGAGGTTAGTGAGGGGACAGGTGCTTAAAAGTGAGTGTGCTTGCTGTCAGCGGGCGGTGGGCTGCTCTGACAGCTTGGGATAGCTGCAGACACAAACATCTGTCACACAGTAACAGTCCGCCTTGTCCTTCACCCAGCAGACTGACAGGCCCCAGGGGCAGCCAACTCTGGAGACATGCCTCCACTCAGAACACACGACAAACACTCCCATCTCCCTCCCAGAAGCCTCCACAGGCCTGGACATACAGGAGAAAACGTCCCTAAAAATGCAGGACAATCATTAGAGCTGTAAAGAGTCAGGTGCAAGACTTTGAGCACTCCTTATGGTGTATTTTAATTCCAGCTTTGTTATGCTACATTGGTTACAGCTTCTATGTTGCACTGTGATTGGCCAGACCTCTCAATTTTGAGGTTATTTATCTTAGTGTAGATAAAGTATAGGGTCTTACAGTCTTCCATATTCCACTGATTGGTACTGGATGGACTAAGATATACTACTGCTGTTCTATTAATAACTCAGGGCTAAAGTAGTTTTTTTTCCCCTCTCTCCCTTTTCTCTTCCCTTTACCTCTTCTCTTACTTAGTAATTCATGGTTTGGACATGCCATAGCACAAGTATAGGTCTATGTTACAGTGGTCTTGATTAGGGTTGCGTTGGACCTGGAGCCCACTTGGAATCATTGTATGTAAGGCAGGAAAACACCTTGGACAGGATGCCAGTCCAGTACAGAGCATCATGCACTCAATTGGACTATGGAAGGAATCTGGAGCACTGTGCACACATGGGCACACCAAACCTCTTACAGACAGTGACCCAAGGCAAGGACTGAACCCAGGACTGAACAGATCCAGTTGTGCCACCATGCTGCTGGAATATTACAGTAAAATCTAAATCTGGATCCTGCTTTTTTTTCAGCACAGATTTATCCCCCTTGAAATCATGAACTCGATATACAACGTGTGAAATAACCAAATGTGAAATAGTTAATTAAAAAGTAGCACGCTGTGACACCAGCTTGTGTTTTCAATTCCTACATGGGTTATGCAATGACAGAAATTTTAATATAAACAACGCTGACATTGTTTGTCACTCACAAATGTGCCCACTTCTGTTGTGATTGTTCATCCCTCAGAGGGGATTATTAATGCTGTGCACAACCACTGGCTCGTGACATTGATTTATTACAGGTCCCCAAAAATACTTTTTTTTCTAAATGTATTAATTTTTTTAAAACAGTCATATTCAGGCTTATATTAATTAAAAAAATTCAACCATCTTAATTCCTGAGCCTTTTTCATTACTCTGCCTAATGTATGTAAAGCGCTCTGTTCTGAATGGCAGTCTGGCAATGTATGGTGAAAAAAAGCAATCTGGGCTGAAATACTGCAGTGTAAATGTGTGGAGTTATAAGGTGAAGTGTTATAAAGTGAGTAGAAGAACATTTGTAAATATGTTGGTTGAAATTTTAATAGTTCAGAAGTCTTTGACTTAATTAAAGTGAGTGTATGGTAATAAATGTATAATATTGAGAGTATAATAATGCACTCTGAGAAAACCTGTAACTTTCTTAGTGTCATTTCATAGTATCTTTTATTAGAGAAACTTACTGTACCACATAAGTTGACTTTTATTAGTTATTCACTCATTCGTTCATTTTCTGTAACTGCTTCATCCTGTTCAAGGCTGTGGTGAGTCAAGATCGGGTGCCAGTCAATCACAGGGCATCGCACATTCACTCATTCACAGCAATGGACACTTTGGAATTGCCTACTGATTTTATGAATCGCATTTCAATCCCAGATTTATATTTTGTGTTTGTATTTAAAACGGTTCCGATATGTAAACATTCATATATTCAGCTTTCTTTCTGGAGAAGAGAACATAATGTATCTTTAATGTAAACAACCCCTGTATAAGCACTGGCAGGTGGCAGATTCATTTAATGATAACCCACATATGAGAGAATGTTACGCACTTATGATCCTCGCCAAAACCTTAGGTGTAGGTTCTTTCAACTTGCAGCACCTTTCCACTAAACTCTCTTCTTAATGGACTTCAATATTTACTTTTTACTCCCCCCTCCACATCATTAGTCAGGGTCCCAGGACCTCATCATTTACAGTTGAAGCCCTGACCTTTACAACATGTGCAGGTTCTTTAAGCATTATTCACTTTTACGTCTCTCTAGTAGAAAAATAGTTCTTTAGAGCCGTGGTTCTCAAACTGGAGCTGTGAGAGGCCCCCTGTGGTCCACAGTGGGGGCACTAAGAAGGCTGGAGAAGTTTCTCAGGAGTTGTACTTACTCTAACTTATGAAGTTTGAATTGTATTGGAATATTAACACTGCATCAGTCATATCTTAAAAAGGGGTCTGCGATTGACTATGATTGGTGTTCTGTTGCCCAGACAGGTTGCCCAGAGTCTCTGGACTCACCTTAACCCTGATCAGTATGAAGATTTTAAAGAAGATGAATGGTGAATCAATGAATGAATGAAAGAATGAATATCTCAAAATGGGATACTTTATAAAAGGCTAATTAACATTTTTCATTTGAAATAAAAATATCTCAACTCTTAGCCATCTCACATTTCCTTAGTAAATTATCTGATATTATCAGCAATATATTGGTGTTTTAGTATTATTATGATACATTTAGGTATGGAAATATATAACAGTACATTTATATTAGAATACTGAGGATATGGACATTTCTTACACAACTTTTGTTTGTTTAATTCATGAAAGATGCATAGTGTAATGTGTGAGGACAAGGTTTACAGCCTGTTTCAAATGATCAAAGCCCCCTGTATCTATTTCCCACCCCAGTATGCAGTGTAATAGAACAGGGCTGTGTCTCTTGTACACGCAGGTCAGCTATAACTGCAGAGAAATTTCAGAAAATGGACTATATTCTTAAAAGATATGGTCCTCATTCATTAAGTGGAAATAATCATGGGGAAACAGAAGATAGCGGGAGAATGATGGGGCAGTAGCACTTACTATCCATTCTTTAGTGAACCAAAAGTGGTTCTTCTATGGCATTACTCCAAAGAACCCTTAATGGCCCCATTATTGTGAAGAGAGTAGATGGATGTGTGCTGTGGCCTGTAACTGATCTTAACAAGATGAAAATCTGACTCAAGCTGAAAACAAGTCTGACTCGAAATCTCAACCATCTTTTCAAGGATTATTTATCTGATCTATGATGTGTTTGTGTGTGTGTGTGAGTTGGGGGTGGGGGTGGGGATGGGGGGTGTTCAGACGGTGGCATGGATGACACAGCTGAAACGGCAACACTTCAAACCTCATAAAAAATGTGGGGGAGCAGCAGTGCTGGCACAAGCACTTATCAGATAATTGGAGTTTTGAAGTAAACAGCGATTTTTAGAGCTTGGCTACCATCAAATTCATCAAGATGGGCCTCTTGGCTTGGCCTTGGGAGAGCTTTAAAGTGCTCTTAAGGGGGAGAGAGAGAGAGAAAGAGAGACAAGCACCAGTAGACTGAAGGAAACAGGACGGTATCCTCCTTTCCTCTATGCTAGTGTGGCTAAAGCTATGGCGCTAAGCTGTAGCTAAACTCCCGGTGGAGAGTTTTATTATGGTGTAATTGTAGAGTATGTGAAGCAGAGGAAGCAACAGAGGCCCAGCAGATGTAAAGTTATAGGATTTCACTGAGTAAACGGGTTTAACGTAATGCGTTATGACCCCATGACATCTCTGTAACTAAGTGAGGGAGGAGAATTGGTTACCCTGTTAAGAATATTTGAAAGTGTCTAGATGGCCTCCCCTGGAAATGAAAGAACTCATTAAATTCAACAGCAAGCCAGAGACCGGGGAAACTTCAGACAAATGCCGGTCACCAGAGCCATTACGGAGGCGAACGGAATAAGGGAGCGGGAGACAGAAAGGAAGGGACATTGCGAGGGAAGGAAGGTAAATTGAATCCTCTCAGCACTCCGAGAAGGCTCCTCTGGAGAAGATGACAAGCCCTGTGTGGACAAAGTGAGCCTGACTAAGTTGAAGTGACAGTTAAGACAAAGGCGAGTGCTCCAGAGAACTTAAGAAAGATTTCAGCTGTTATACGCCACCCCACTGACATGTAATCAAAACAAAAGATCACCATGCAGCCGGCGCAGGAGAGGGATCTAGATGCCTTGCCACCAGCAAATGTCCCTAATTAAGCAACGTGTCGAGTGAGCATTAACAGATCATAAAAAAGAGAGAATAATATTCTTTCATTACCTTACAACAATAACCCCAATTGACTTCAAACTATGTAAATTGTAATACATTAAGCTGTAAGCTGTAATACATTACAATGACATTAATTTCACAAGTCTACACTATTCCTGGGTCCCTACAAGGTTAGAGCTGTCTTGGCTAATGCACTCAGGCTGAACACAAGAATTAGTCCTTTTTTTTTTTTTTACTCGCATGTAGAATATTTTGAGGGATTTCATTAATGTTTCATGGTGAAGGTATTATCTGTGAAGGAAGAGGAAAAACCTAGAATAAAATCTAGGGATGTGTTAAAAAGAGAAATGCGCAAGGATACAGAACAGAAAGAGCCTCAGAACCTGAAGAACAGAAGAAATTCTTCTTTAATAAAACTAACAAGGACGGCTGATATTTGAGGCATGTTGTAATGCAACCCCACACCTTCAAAGCATCATCCTGACACGTGGCCCTACAATATGTATGTCGTAGTACACCCAGTCCCCCATTAGTAAGCCTGGCCTCATCACTCAGTCTGACATGATATGGAAAGATGATTGCTTTCAGTAAAAGTCAGTTGAAATCAAAGGCACCGTCCATGGCCATGAAAATTAAGCTCCAAATGCAGCTCGTTTAAGGTGGAAGGTAACTCTGTGTGGAAGCTTGGTTTCTCTGTGACAGATATGAAAGGCAAATCACTGCTTTTGTGTCCTGTGATAAATGAACCATATCAAACCCAGATAAATTCAGCTGTATTGACCCATTTCCACGGAATGTCACTGGGTATTTCTGAATTATGAGGTTGTCAGTCAAACAGTGGGAATATACTGCTACATACAGCTACAAGCAGGTTGTGGACTCCTGCAGGTCGAACTGACATTATCTAAAAGTAGATCTATTCACACCAACTCCTGTAGGCAATTCAGTAAAGGCCATTTACCTACCACACGTGGCACCTCTTGCTGTTTGTTGTGGTGTGTCTGTGTGGTATTCATACATATTTTGCTAAATTATATTCCCACAAATTGTTCTATTGTACAAAAATGTATTAGTACTGCAGTCACATATGTTCATGGATGGTCAGGTGAATTTCTGGAGCCTTAAACCTAAACCTCTAAACCTAACCCTGAACCTAACCAAAGCACAAATCTAACATTAAGCACTGAAAGTTTAGACACAGCTGCGTTTTGTGCATGTGTGCTAAATGACTCCTAACTCTAGCCCTAAACTTAATTCTGAACCAACCTGTGACCCCCAAATATATAAACAGCACTGTGTTTTGCTGGTGCAACACTCTCAATAATGGATTACATCACTGTTTCTGTAGCTCTTCCTCAGGCACATAGCAGAGAATTGGAGTGAATTTTGATAGGTGAATCAGTTAGTATAGAATTTTTCCATATGTTTTCATACTGGGAATTGTGTTGGGAAAAACTGCACAGAATAATGATGAATAAATAAATAAATAAACAATTCATTCATTGTCTGTAACCACTTATCCAGTTCAGGGTTGCAGTGGGTCTGGAGCCTGCCTGGAAACACTGTGTGGGACGCCAGTCCATCGCAAGGCGACACACGCTCACACGTTCACACCTATTGACCATTTCACATGACTAATCAACCTACCGAAATGCACCCAGAGGAAACCCATGCAGACACAGGGAGAACACACTGTGTAACACTACCTGTTGCAATGTGCCGCCCAATGTAACAAAACATAGACATTTGTATTCCTGGTCAAATCTGCCCTTGCTAAAGTGTGTTGAAGCAGTCTGACAAAAGTGCAGATGCTGTTTCTTAAATCATGGGAAAAGGTTCATGTCTGGCCTGGCTGCGGGGAGTGGAGTGATGTAGCAAAGATTAGTTCAAAAGCACATGCTTTTAAGGCCCACACAACATGCGGCAGCCTCTAAAAGCCATTACCTTCATTATCTGCAGCAGAGCACGTGACAAAGGCTGTAGATGGCTTATAATGTATCAAATATGGAGACGCAGAATGCAAATGTTTATTTAATGACGCTGCTCTGCTTTTGAAGGAAAAAAATGAAAGGCAGATACTTAGGTCACGCAAATGGGCTTTAAAGTTTTCTCTTTTTTTAAAGCGCGAGCTGCCGCACTAATATCAGGGAAACGTGCACAATAAAAGCCTGTAAATGTGTCCAATAAAGGCATTAATTGATGTTTCATAGAGCATTATCCTCGGAGTGTACCGATACGCTCATGATGTTCTGATTTCCTGCAGCACAAATAAAGCTAGTTAAAATGTGCTCCAGTCGAGTTTCACATTACAATCTCCATTCTCTTTTTATGAGGCTTTTCTGCTACAACCAACCAAGCCCTGGACCCTTTAGCCTTCCCCAGTCCCCTGATGGACTGCAGATTTGTCCGTTTTCTCCTCATTTGATCTGCTTAAACACCACAGCCTCCCACTCGCTCCAGCATCAGATTGATTCATACCATCATTACACACAACTACAAGAAGATTCCAGCTCATACACACAGGCTCGAACACACACTTATGGGTATTTCAGAATCAAAGCTAAGGTAGTGATTCATGACTTTAGTATCACTGCTAACCAGAAGCGGCATCTTTACACTAGATCTGGTTGAAACTGTAACTCCAGAAGTGTTACACCTGTTGTGCTGTAATGCTTTTGTTGTTCTAATAAAACCTTGCCTTAGACAAAGGTTTAGTGTACTGACCCATTGTTGCACTAACTTGTGTATGTTTTATTCTGTGATATCAGGCTTGGGATTAACCTAAACTTGTGGTCCAGGTTTAGGTTAATCCCAAGCCTGATATCACAGAATAAAACATACACAAGTTAGTGCAACAATGGGTCAGTACACTAAACCTTTGTCTAAGGCAAGGTTTTATTAGAACAACAAAAGCATTACAGCACAACAGGTGTAACACTTCTGGAGTTACAGTTTCAACCAGATCTAGTGTAAAGATGCCGCTTCTGGTTAGCAGTGATACTAAAGTCATGAATCACTACCTTAGCTTTGATTCTGAAATACCCATAAGTGTGTGTTCGAGCCTGTGTGTATGAGCTGGAATCTTCTTGTAGTTGTGTGTAATGATGGTATGAATCA
>NW_027100844.1:0-25329 GCF_029633855.1 Hoplias malabaricus
TACACAGGGACAACACACCACACTCCTCACAGACAGTCACCCGGAGGAAACCCACGCAGACACAGGGAGAACACACCACACTCCTCACAGACAGTCACCGGAGGAAACCCACGCAGACACAGCGACAACACACCACACTCCTCACAGACAGTCACCCGGAGGAAACCCACGCAGACACAGGGAGAACACACCACACTCCTCACAGACAGTCACCCGGAGGAAACCCACGCAGACACAGGGACAACACACCACACTCCTTACAGACAGTCACCCGGAGGAAACCCACGCAGACACAGGGACAACACACCACACTCCTCACAGACAGTCACCCGGAGGAAACCCACGCAGACACAGGGAGAACACACCACACTCCTCACAGACAGTCACCCGGAGGAAACCCACGCAGACACAGGGACAACACACCACACTCCTCACAGACAGTCACCCGGAGGAAACCCACGCAGACACAGGGACAACACACCACACTCCTCACAGACAGTCACCCGGAGGAAACCCACGCAGACACAGGGAGAACACACCACACTCCTCACAGACAGTCACCCGGAGGAAACCCACGCAGACACAGGGACAACACACCACACTCCTCACAGACAGTCACCCGGAGGAAAACCCACGCAGACACAGGGAGAACACACCACACTCCTCACAGACAGTCACCCGGAGGAAACCCACGCAGACACAGGGAGAACACACCACACTCCTCACAGACAGTCACCCGGAGGAAACCCACGCAGACACAGGGAGAACACACCACACTCCTCACAGACAGTCACCCGGAGGAAACCCACGCAGACACAGGGAGAACACACCACACTCCTCACAGACAGTCACCCGGAGGAAACCCACGCAGACACAGGGACAACACACCACACTCCTCACAGACAGTCACCCGGAGGAAACCCACGCAGACACAGGGACAACACACCACACTCCTCACAGACAGTCACCCGGAGGAAACCCACGCAGACACAGGGAGAACACACCACACTCCTCACAGACAGTCACCCGGAGGAAACCCACGCAGACACAGGGACAACACACCACACTCCTCACAGACAGTCACCCGGAGGAAACCCACGCAGACACAGGGACAACACACCACACTCCTTACAGACAGTCACCCGGAGGAAACCCACGCAGACACAGGGAGAACACACCACACTCCTCACAGACAGTCACCCGGAGGAAACCCACGCAGACACAGGGACAACACACCACACTCCTCACAGACAGTGACCCGGAGAAAACCCACGCAGACACAGGGAGAACACACCACACTCATCACAGACAGTCACCCGGAGGAAACCCACGCAGACACAGGGAGAACACACCACACTCCTCACAGACAGTCACCCGGAGGAAACCCACGCAGACACAGGAACAACACACCACACTCCTCACAGACAGTCACCCGGAGGAAACCCACGCAGACACAGGGACAACACACCACACTCCTCACAGATAGTCACCCGGAGGAAACCCACGCAGACACAGGGAGAACACACCACACTCCTCACAGACAGTCACCCGGAGGAAACCCACGCAGACACAGGGAGAACACACCACACTCATCACAGACAGTCATCCCGGAGGAAACCCACGCAGACACAGGGAGAACACACCACACTCCTCACAGACAGTCACCCGGAGGAAACCCACGCAGACACAGGGAGAACACACCACACTCCTCACAGACAGTCACCCGGAGGAAACCCACGCAGACACAGCGACAACACACCACACTCCTCACAGACAGTCACCCGGAGGAAACCCACGCAGACACAGGGACAACACACCACACTCCTTACAGACAGTCACCCGGAGGAAACCCACGCAGACACAGGGACAACACACCACACTCCTCACAGACAGTCACCCGGAGGAAACCCACGCAGACACAGGGACAACACACCACACTCCTCATAGACAGTCACCCGGAGGAAACCCACGCAGACACAGGGAGAACACACCACACTCCTCACAGACAGTCACCCGGAGGAAACCCACGCAGACACAGGGACAACACACCACTCTCCTTACAGACAGTCACCCGGAGGAAACCCATGCAGACACAGGGACAACACACCACACTCCTCACAGACAGTCACCCGGAGGAAACCCACGCAGACACAGGGACAACACACCACACTCCTTACAGACAGTCACCCGGAGGAAACCCACGCAGACACAGGGACAACACACCACACTCCTCACAGACAGTCACCCGGAGGAAACCCACGCAGACACAGGGAGAACACACCACACTCCTCACAGACAGTCACCCGGAGGAAACCCACGCAGACACAGGGACAACACACCACACTCCTCACAGACAGTCACCCGGAGGAAACCCACGCAGACACAGGGAGAACACACCACACTCCTCACAGACAGTCACCCGGAGGAAACCCACGCAGACACAGGGAGAACACACCACACTCCTCACAGACAGTGACCCGGAGGAAACCCACGCACACACAGGGACAACACACCACACTCCTCACAGACAGTCATCCGGAGGAAACCCACGCAGACACAGGGAGAACACACCACACTCCTCACAGACAGTCACCCGGAGGAAACCCACGCAGACACAGGAACAACACACCACACTCCTCACAGACAGTCACCCGGAGGAAACCCACGCAGACACAGGGACAACACACCACACTCCTCACAGACAGTCACCCGGAGGAAACCCACGCAGACACAGGGAGAACACACCACACTCCTCACAGACAGTCACCCGGAGGAAACCCACACAGACACAGGGAGAACACACCACACTCCCCACAGACAGTCACCCGGAGGAAACCCACGCAGACACAGGGACAACACACCACACTCCTCACAGACAGTCACCCGGAGGAAACCCACGCAGACACAGGGACAACACACCACACTCCTCACAGACAGTCACCCGGAGGAAACCCACGCAGACACAGGGAGAACACACCACACTCCTCACAGAAAGTCACCCGGAGGAAACCCACGCGGACACAGCAACAACACACCACACTCCTCACAGACAGTCACCCGGAGGAAACCCACGCAGACACAGGAGAACACACCACACTCCTCACAGACAGTCACCCGGAGGAAACCCACGCAGACACAGCGACAACACACCACACACCTCACAGACAGTCACCCGGAGGAAACCCACGCAGACACAGGGAGAACACACCACACACCTCACAGACAGTCACCCGGAGGAAACCCACGCAGACACAGCGACAACACACCACACTCCTCACAGACAGTCACCCGGAGGAAACCCACGCAGACACAGGGAGAACACACCACACTCCTCACAGACAGTCACCCGGAGGAAACCCACGCAGACACAGGGACAACACACCACACTCCTTACAGACAGTCACCCGGAGGAAACCCACGCAGACACAGGGACAACACACCACACTCCTCACAGACAGTCACCCGGAGGAAACCCACGCAGACACAGGGAGAACACACCACACTCCTCACAGACAGTCACCCGGAGGAAACCCACGCAGACACAGGGACAACACACCACACTCCTCACAGACAGTCACCCGGAGGAAACCCAAGCAGACACAGGGAGAACACACCACACTCCTCACAGACAGTCACCCGGAGTAAACCCACGCAGACACAGGGACAACACACCACACTCCTCACAGACAGTCACCCGGAGGAAACCCACGCAGACACAGGGAGAACACACCACACTCCTCACAGACAGTCACCCGAGGAAACCCACGCAGACACAGCGACAACACACCACACTCCTCACAGACAGTCACCCGGAGGAAACCCACGCAGACACAGGGAGAACACACCACACTCCTCACAGACAGTCACCCGGAGGAAACCCACGCAGACACAGGGACAACACACCACACTCCTTACAGACAGTCACCCGGAGGAAACCCACGCAGACACAGGGACAACACACCACACTCCTCACAGACAGTCACCCGGAGGAAACCCACGCAGACACAGGGAGAACACACCACACTCCTCACAGACAGTCACCCGGAGGAAACCCACGAAGACACAGGGACAACACACCACACTCCTCACAGACAGTCACCCGGAGGAAACCCACGCAGACACAGGGACAACACACCACACTCCTCACAGACAGTCACCCGGAGGAAACCCACGCAGACACAGGGAGAACACACCACACTCCTCACAGACAGTCACCCGGAGGAAAGCCACGCAGACACAGGGACAACACACCACACTCCTCACAGACAGTGACCCGGAGAAAACCCACGCAGACACAGGGAGAACACACCACACTCATCACAGACAGTCACCCGGAGGAAACCCACGCAGACACAGGGAGAACACACCACACTCCTCACAGACAGTCACCCGGAGGAAACCCACGCAGACACAGCGACAACACACCACACTCCTCACAGACAGTCACCCGGAGGAAACCCACGCAGACACAGGGAGAACACACCACACTCCTCACAGACAGTCACCCGGAGGAAACCCACGCAGACACAGGGACAACACACCACACTCCTTACAGACAGTCACCCGGAGGAAACCCACGCAGACACAGGGACAACACACCACACTCCTCACAGACAGTCACCCGGAGGAAACCCACGCAGACACAGGGAGAACACACCACACTCCTCACAGACAGTCACCCGGAGGAAACCCACGCAGACACAGGGACAACACACCACACTCCTCACAGACAGTCACCCGGAGGAAACCCACGCAGACACAGGGACAACACACCACACTCCTTACAGACAGTCACCCGGAGGAAACCCACGCAGACACAGGGAGAACACACCACACTCCTCACAGACAGTCACCCGGAGGAAAGCCACGCAGACACAGGGACAACACACCACACTCCTCACAGACAGTGACCCGGAGAAAACCCACGCAGACACAGGGAGAACACACCACACTCATCACAGACAGTCACCCGGAGGAAACCCACGCAGACACAGGGAGAACACACCACACTCCTCACAGACAGTCACCCGGAGGAAACCCACGCAGACACAGGACAACACACCACACTCCTCACAGACAGTCACCCGGAGGAAACCCACGCAGACACAGGGACAACACACCACACTCCTCACAGACAGTCACCCGGAGGAAACCCACGCAGACACAGTGAGAACACACCACACTCCTCACAGACAGTCACCCGGAGGAAACCCACGCAGACACAGGGAGAACACACCACACTCATCACAGACAGTCATCCGGAGGAAACCCACGCAGACACAGGAACAACACACCACACTCCTCACAGACAGTCACCCGGAGGAAACCCACGCAGACACAGGGAGAACACACCACACTCCTCACAGACAGTCACCCGGAGGAAACCCACGCAGACACAGCGACAACACACCACACTCCTCACAGACAGTCACCCGGAAGAAACCCACGCAGACACAGGGAGAACACACCACACTCCTCACAGACAGTCACCCGGAGGAAACCCACGCAGACACAGGGACAACACACCACACTCCTTACAGACAGTCACCCGGAGGAAACCCACGCAGACACAGGGACAACACACCACACTCCTCACAGACAGTCACCCGGAGGAAACCCACGCAGACACAGGGAGAACACACCACACTCCTCACAGACAGTCACCCGGAGGAAACCCACGCAGACACAGGGACAACACACCACACTCCTTACAGACAGTCACCCGGAGGAAACCCAAGCAGACACAGGGAGAACACACCACACTCCTCACAGACAGTCACCCGGAGGAAACCCACGCAGACACAGGGACAACACACCACACTCCTCACAGACAGTCACCCGGAGGAAACCCACGCAGACACAGGGAGAACACACCACACTCCTCACAGACAGTCACCCGGAGGAAACCCACGCGGACACAGCAACAACACACCACACTCCTCACAGACAGTCACCCGGAGGAAACCCACGCAGACACAGGGAGAACACACCACACTCCTCACAGACAGTCACCCGGAGGAAACCCACGCAGACACAGCGACAACACACCACACACCTCACAGACAGTCACCCGGAGGAAACCCACGCAGACACAGGGAGAACACACCACACTCCTCACAGACAGTCACCCGGAGGAAACCCACGCAGACACAGCGACAACACACCACACTCCTCACAGACAGTCACCCGGAGGAAACCCACGCAGACACAGGGAGAACACACCACACTCCTCACAGACAGTCACCCGGAGGAAACCCACGCAGACACAGGGACAACACACCACACTCCTTACAGACAGTCACTCGGAGGAAACCCACGCAGACACAGGGACAACACACCACACTCCTCACAGACAGTCACCCGGAGGAAACCCACGCAGACACAGGGAGAACACACCACACTCCTCACAGACAGTCACCCGGAGGAAACCCACGCAGACACAGGGACAACACACCACACTCCTTACAGACAGTCACCCGGAGGAAACCCAAGCAGACACAGGGAGAACACACCACACTCCTCACAGACAGTCACCCGGAGGAAACCCACGCAGACACAGCGACAACACACCACACTCCTCACAGACAGTCACCCGGAGGAAACCCACGCAGACACAGGGAGAACACACCACACTCCTCACAGACAGTCACCCGGAGGAAACCCACGCAGACACAGGGACAACACACCACACTCCTTACAGACAGTCACCCGGAGGAAACCCACGCAGACACAGGGACAACACACCACACTCCTCACAGACAGTCACCCGGAGGAAACCCACGCAGACACAGGGAGAACACACCACACTCCTCACAGACAGTCACCCGGAGGAAACCCACGCAGACACAGGGACAACACACCACACTCCTCACAGACAGTCACCCGGAGGAAACCCACGCAGACACAGGGACAACACACCACACTCCTCACAGACAGTCACCCGGAGGAAACCCACGCAGACACAGGGAGAACACACCACACTCCTCACAGACAGTCACCCGGAGGAAAGCCACGCAGACACAGGGACAACACACCACACTCCTCACAGACAGTGACCTGGAGAAAACCCACGCAGACACAGGGAGAACACACCACACTCATCACAGACAGTCACCCGGAGGAAACCCACGCAGACACAGGGAGAACACACCACACTCCTCACAGACAGTCACCCGGAGGAAACCCACGCAGACACAGGAACAACACACCACACTCCTCACAGACAGTCACCCGGAGGAAACCCACGCAGACACAGGGACAACACACCACACTCCTCACAGACAGTCACCCGGAGGAAACCCACGCAGACACAGGGAGAACACACCACACTCCTCACAGACAGTCACCCGGAGGAAACCCACGCAGACACAGGGAGAACACACCACACTCATCACAGACAGTCATCCGGAGGAAACCCACGCAGACACAGGGAGAACACACCACACTCCTCACAGACAGTCACCCGGAGGAAACCCACGCAGACACAGGGAGAACACACCACACTCCTCACAGACAGTCACCCGGAGGAAACCCACGCAGACACAGCGACAACACACCACACTCCTCACAGACAGTCACCCGGAAGAAACCCACGCAGACACAGGGAGAACACACCACACTCCTCACAGACAGTCACCCGGAGGAAACCCACGAAGACACAGGGACAACACACCACACTCCTTACAGACATTCACCCGGAGGAAACCCACGCAGACACAGGGACAACACACCACACTCCTCACAGACAGTCACCCGGAGGAAACCCACGCAGACACAGGGAGAACACACCACACTTCTCACAGACAGTCACCCGGAGGAAACCCACGCAGACACAGGGACAACACACCACACTCCTTACAGACAGTCACCCGGAGGAAACCCAAGCAGACACAGGGAGAACACACCACACTCCTCACAGACAGTCACCCGGAGGAAACCCACGCAGACACAGGGACAACACACCACACTCCTCACAGACAGTCACCCGGAGGAAACCCACGCAGACACAGGGAGAACACACCACACTCCTCACAGACAGTCACCCGGAGGAAACCCACGCGGACACAGCAACAACACACCACACTCCTCACAGACAGTCACCCGGAGGAAACCCACGCAGACACAGGGAGAACACACCACACTCCTCACAGACAGTCACCCGGAGGAAACCCACGCAGACACAGCGACAACACACCACACACCTCACAGACAGTCACCCGGAGGAAACCCACGCAGACACAGGGAGAACACACCACACTCCTCACAGACAGTCACCCGGAGGAAACCCACGCAGACACAGCGACAACACACCACACTCCTCACAGACAGTCACCCGGAGGAAACCCACGCAGACACAGGGAGAACACACCACACTCCTCACAGACAGTCACCCGGAGGAAACCCACGCAGACACAGGGACAACACACCACACTCCTTACAGACAGTCACCCGGAGGAAACCCACGCAGACACAGGGACAACACACCACACTCCTCACAGACAGTCACCCGGAGGAAACCCACGCAGACACAGGGACAACACACCACACTCCTTACAGACAGTCACCCGGAGGAAACCCAAGCAGACACAGGGAGAACACACCACACTCCTCACAGACAGTCACCCGGAGGAAACCCACGCAGACACAGGGACAACACACCACACTCCTCACAGACAGTGACCCGGAGGAAACCCACGCAGACACAGGGACAACACACCACACTCCTCACAGACAGTCACCAGGAGGAAACCCACGCAGACACAGGGAGAACACACCACACTCCTCACAGACAGTCACCCGGAGGAAACCCACGCAGACACAGGGAGAACACACCACACTCCTCACAGACAGTCACCCGGAGGAAACCCACGCAGACACAGGGAGAACACACCACACTCCTCACAGACAGTCACCCGGAGGAAACCCACGCAGACACAGGGACAACACACCACACTCCTCACAGACAGTCACCCGGAGGTAACCCACGCAGACACAGGGAGAACACACCACACTCCTCACAGACAGTCACCCGGAGGAAACAAACGCAGACACAGGGACAACACACCACACTCCTCAAAGACAGTCACCCGGAGGAAACCCACGCAGACACAGCGACAACACACCACACTCCTCACAGACAGTCACCCGGAGGAAACCCACGCAGACACAGGGACAACACACCACACTCCTTACAGACAGTCACCCGGAGGAAACCCACGCAGACACAGGGACAACACACCACACTCCTCACAGACAGTCACCCGGAGGAAACCCACGCAGACACAGGGACAACACACCACACTCCTCATAGACAGTCACCCGGAGGAAACCCACGCAGACACAGGGAGAACACACCACACTCCTCACAGACAGTCACCCGGAGGAAACCCACGCAGACACAGGGACAACACACCACTCTCCTTACAGACAGTCACCCGGAGGAAACCCATGCAGACACAGGGACAACACACCACACTCCTCACAGACAGTCACCCGGAGGAAACCCACGCAGACACAGGGACAACACACCACACTCCTTACAGACAGTCACCCGGAGGAAACCCACGCAGACACAGGGACAACACACCACACTCCTCACAGACAGTCACCCGGAGGAAACCCACGCAGACACAGGGAGAACACACCACACTCCTCACAGACAGTCACCCGGAGGAAACCCACGCAGACACAGGGACAACACACCACACTCCTCACAGACAGTCACCCGGAGGAAACCCACGCAGACACAGGGAGAACACACCACACACCTCACAGACAGTCACCCGGAGGAAACCCACGCAGACACAGGGAGAACACACCACACTCCTCACAGACAGTGACCCGGAGGAAACCCACGCAGACACAGGGACAACACACCACACTCCTCACAGACAGTCATCCGGAGGAAACCCACGCAGACACAGGGAGAACACACCACACTCCTCACAGACAGTCACCCGGAGGAAACCCACGCAGACACAGGAACAACACACCACACTCCTCACAGACAGTCACCCGGAGGAAACCCACGCAGACACAGGGACAACACACCACACTCCTCACAGACAGTCACCCGGAGGAAACCCACGCAGACACAGGGAGAACACACCACACTCCTCACAGACAGTCACCCGGAGGAAACCCACACAGACACAGGGAGAACACACCACACTCCCCACAGACAGTCACCCGGAGGAAACCCACGCAGACACAGGGACAACACACCACACTCCTCACAGACAGTCACGCGGAGGAAACCCACGCAGACACAGGGACAACACACCACACTCCTCACAGACAGTCACCCGGAGGAAACCCACGCAGACACAGCGACAACACACCACACTCCTCACAGACAGTCACCCGGAGGAAACCCACGCAGACACAGCGACAACACACCACACTCCTCACAGACAGTCACCCGGAGGAAACCCACGCAGACACAGGGAGAAAACACCACACTCCTCACAGACAGTCACCCGGAGGAAACCCACGCTGACACAGCGACAACACACCACACTCCTCACAGACAGTCACCCGGAGGAAACCCACGCAGACACAGGGAGAACACACCACACTCCTCACAGACAGTCACCCGGAGGAAACCCACGCAGACACAGGGACAACACACACCACACTCCTCACAGACAGTCACCCGGAGTAAACCCACGCAGACACAGGGACAACACACCACACTCCTTACAGACAGTCACCCGGAGGAAACCCACGCAGACACAGGGAGAACACACCACACTCCTCACAGACAGTCACCCGGAGGAAACCCACGCAGACACAGGGACAACACACCACACTCCTCACAGACAGTGACCCGGAGAAAACCCACGCAGACACAGGGAGAACACACCACACTCATCACAGACAGTCACCCGGAGGAAACCCACGCAGACACAGGGAGAACACACCACACTCCTCACAGACAGTCACCCGGAGGAAACCCACGCAGACACAGGAACAACACACCACACTCCTCACAGACAGTCACCCGGAGGAAACCCACGCAGACACAGGGACAACACACCACACTCCTCACAGGACAGTCACCCGGAGGAAACCCACGCAGACACAGGGAGAACACACCACACTCCTCACAGACAGTCACCCGGAGGAAACCCACGCAGACACAGGGAGAACACACCACACTCCTTACAGACAGTCACCCGGAGGAAACCCACGCAGACACAGGGACAACACACCACACTCCTCACAGACAGTCACCCGGAGGAAACCCACGCAGACACAGGGAGAACACACCACACTCCTCACAGACAGTCACCCGGAGGAAACCCACGCAGACACAGGGACAACACACCACACTCCTCACAGACAGTCACCCGGAGGAAACCCACGCAGACACAGGGACAACACACCACACTCCTTACAGACAGTCACCCGGAGGAAACCCACGCAGACACAGGGAGAACACACCACACTCCTCACAGACAGTCACCCGGAGGAAAGCCACGCAGACACAGGGACAACACACCACACTCCTCACAGACAGTGACCCGGAGAAAACCCACGCAGACACAGGAGAACACACCACACTCATCACAGACAGTCACCCGGAGGAAACCCACGCAGACACAGGGAGAACACACCACACTCCTCACAGACAGTCACCCGGAGGAAACCCACGCAGACACAGGAACAACACACCACACTCCTCACAGACAGTCACCCGGAGGAAACCCACGCAGACACAGGGACAACACACCACACTCCTCACAGACAGTCACCCGGAGGAAACCCACGCAGACACAGGGAGAACACACCACACTCCTCACAGACAGTCACCCGGAGGAAACCCACGCAGACACAGGGACAACACACCACACTCCTTACAGACAGTCACCCGGAGGAAACCCAAGCAGACACAGGGAGAACACACCACACTCCTCACAGACAGTCACCCGGAGGAAACCCACGCAGACACAGGGACAACACACCACACTCCTCACAGACAGTCACCCGGAGGAAACCCACGCAGACACAGGGAGAACACACCACACTCCTCACAGACAGTCACCCGGAGGAAACCCACGCAGACACAGCGACAACACACCACACTCCTCACAGACAGTCACCCGGAGGAAACCCACGCAGACACAGGGAGAACACACCACACTCCTCACAGACAGTCACCCGGAGGAAACCCACGCAGACACAGGGACAACACACCACACTCCTTACAGACAGTCACCCGGAGGAAACCCACGCAGACACAGGGACAACACACCACACTCCTCACAGACAGTCACCCGGAGGAAACCCACGCAGACACAGGGAGAACACACCACACTCCTCACAGACAGTCACCCGGAGGAAACCCACGCAGACACAGGGACAACACACCACACTCCTCACAGACAGTCACCCGGAGGAAACCCACGCAGACACAGGGACAACACACCACACTCCTCACAGACAGTCACCCGGAGGAAACCCACGCAGACACAGGGAGAACACACCACACTCCTCACAGACAGTCACCCGGAGGAAAGCCACGCAGACACAGGGACAACACACCACACTCCTCACAGACAGTGACCTGGAGAAAACCCACGCAGACACAGGGAGAACACACCACACTCATCACAGACAGTCACCCGGAGGAAACCCACGCAGACACAGGGAGAACACACCACACTCCTCACAGACAGTCACCCGGAGGAAACCCACGCAGACACAGGAACAACACACCACACTCCTCACAGACAGTCACCCGGAGGAAACCCACGCAGACACAGGGACAACACACCACACTCCTCACAGACAGTCACCCGGAGGAAACCCACGCAGACACAGGGAGAACACACCACACTCCTCACAGACAGTCACCCGGAGGAAACCCACGCAGACACAGGGAGAACACACCACACTCATCACAGACAGTCATCCGGAGGAAACCCACGCAGACACAGGGAGAACACACCACACTCCTCACAGACAGTCACCCGGAGGAAACCCACGCAGACACAGGGAGAACACACCACACTCCTCACAGACAGTCACCCGGAGGAAACCCACGCAGACACAGCGACAACACACCACACTCCTCACAGACAGTCACCCGGAAGAAACCCACGCAGACACAGGGAGAACACACCACACTCCTCACAGACAGTCACCCGGAGGAAACCCACGAAGACACAGGGACAACACACCACACTCCTTACAGACATTCACCCGGAGGAAACCCACGCAGACACAGGGACAACACACCACACTCCTCACAGACAGTCACCCGGAGGAAACCCACGCAGACACAGGGAGAACACACCACACTTCTCACAGACAGTCACCCGGAGGAAACCCACGCAGACACAGGGACAACACACCACACTCCTTACAGACAGTCACCCGGAGGAAACCCAAGCAGACACAGGGAGAACACACCACACTCCTCACAGACAGTCACCCGGAGGAAACCCACGCAGACACAGGGACAACACACCACACTCCTCACAGACAGTCACCCGGAGGAAACCCACGCAGACACAGGGAGAACACACCACACTCCTCACAGACAGTCACCCGGAGGAAACCCACGCGGACACAGCAACAACACACCACACTCCTCACAGACAGTCACCCGGAGGAAACCCACGCAGACACAGGGAGAACACACCACACTCCTCACAGACAGTCACCCGGAGGAAACCCACGCAGACACAGCGACAACACACCACACACCTCACAGACAGTCACCCGGAGGAAACCCACGCAGACACAGGGAGAACACACCACACTCCTCACAGACAGTCACCCGGAGGAAACCCACGCAGACACAGCGACAACACACCACACTCCTCACAGACAGTCACCCGGAGGAAACCCACGCAGACACAGGGAGAACACACCACACTCCTCACAGACAGTCACCCGGAGGAAACCCACGCAGACACAGGGACAACACACCACACTCCTTACAGACAGTCACCCGGAGGAAACCCACGCAGACACAGGGACAACACACCACACTCCTCACAGACAGTCACCCGGAGGAAACCCACGCAGACACAGGGACAACACACCACACTCCTTACAGACAGTCACCCGGAGGAAACCCAAGCAGACACAGGGAGAACACACCACACTCCTCACAGACAGTCACCCGGAGGAAACCCACGCAGACACAGGGACAACACACCACACTCCTCACAGACAGTGACCCGGAGGAAACCCACGCAGACACAGGGACAACACACCACACTCCTCACAGACAGTCACCCGGAGGAAACCCACGCAGACACATGGAGAACACACCACACTCCTCACAGACAGTCACCCGGAGGAAACCCACGCAGACACAGGGAGAACACACCACACTCCTCACAGACAGTCACCCGGAGGAAACCCACGCAGACACAGGGAGAACACACCACACTCCTCACAGACAGTCACCCGGAGGAAACCCACGCAGACACAGGGACAACACACCACACTCCTCACAGACAGTCACCCGGAGGTAACCCACGCAGACACAGGGAGAACACACCACACTCCTCACAGACAGTCACCCGGAGGAAACAAACGCAGACACAGGGACAACACACCACACTCCTCAAAGACAGTCACCCGGAGGAAACCCACGCAGACACAGCGACAACACACCACACTCCTCACAGACAGTCACCCGGAGGAAACCCACGCAGACACAGGGACAACACACCACACTCCTTACAGACAGTCACCCGGAGGAAACCCACGCAGACACAGGGACAACACACCACACTCCTCACAGACAGTCACCCGGAGGAAACCCACGCAGACACAGGGACAACACACCACACTCCTCATAGACAGTCACCCGGAGGAAACCCACGCAGACACAGGGAGAACACACCACACTCCTCACAGACAGTCACCCGGAGGAAACCCACGCAGACACAGGGACAACACACCACTCTCCTTACAGACAGTCACCCGGAGGAAACCCATGCAGACACAGGGACAACACACCACACTCCTCACAGACAGTCACCCGGAGGAAACCCACGCAGACACAGGGACAACACACCACACTCCTTACAGACAGTCACCCGGAGGAAACCCACGCAGACACAGGGACAACACACCACACTCCTCACAGACAGTCACCCGGAGGAAACCCACGCAGACACAGGGAGAACACACCACACTCCTCACAGACAGTCACCCGGAGGAAACCCACGCAGACACAGGGACAACACACCACACTCCTCACAGACAGTCACCCGGAGGAAACCCACGCAGACACAGGGAGAACACACCACACTCCTCACAGACAGTCACCCGGAGGAAACCCACGCAGACACAGGGAGAACACACCACACTCCTCACAGACAGTGACCCGGAGGAAACCCACGCAGACACAGGGACAACACACCACACTCCTCACAGACAGTCATCCGGAGGAAACCCACGCAGACACAGGGAGAACACACCACACACCTCACAGACAGTCACCCGGAGGAAACCCACGCAGACACAGGAACAACACACCACACTCCTCACAGACAGTCACCCGGAGGAAACCCACGCAGACACAGGGACAACACACCACACTCCTCACAGACAGTCACCCGGAGGA
Organism: Hoplias malabaricus; assembly: GCF_029633855.1. NCBI lineage: Eukaryota > Metazoa > Chordata > Actinopteri > Characiformes > Erythrinidae > Hoplias > Hoplias malabaricus. The sequence goes on from NW_027100844.1 coordinate 15,593, forward strand.
AACCCACGCAGACACAGGGAGAACACACCACACTCCTCACAGACAGTCACCCGGAGGAAACCCACACAGACACAGGGAGAACACACCACACTCCCCACAGACAGTCACCCGGAGGAAACCCACGCAGACACAGGGACAACACACCACACTCCTCACAGACAGTCACGCGGAGGAAACCCACGCAGACACAGGGACAACACACCACACTCCTCACAGACAGTCACCCGGAGGAAACCCACGCAGACACAGCGACAACACACCACACTCCTCACAGACAGTCACCCGGAGGAAACCCACGCAGACACAGCGACAACACACCACACTCCTCACAGACAGTCACCCGGAGGAAACCCACGCAGACACAGGGAGAAAACACCACACTCCTCACAGACAGTCACCCGGAGGAAACCCACGCTGACACAGCGACAACACACCACACTCCTCACAGACAGTCACCCGGAGGAAACCCACGCAGACACAGGGAGAACACACCACACTCCTCACAGACAGTCACCCGGATGAAAAACAAACCAACGCAGACACAGGGACAACACACCACTCTCCTTACAGACAGTCACCCGGAGGAAACCCATGCAGACACAGGGACAACACACCACACTCCTCACAGACAGTCACCCGGAGGAAACCCACGCAGACACAGGGACAACACACCACACTCCTTACAGACAGTCACCCGGAGGAAACCCACGCAGACACAGGGACAACACACCACACTCCTCACAGACAGTCACCCGGAGGAAACCCACGCAGACACAGGGAGAACACACCACACTCCTCACAGACAGTCACCCGGAGGAAACCCACGCAGACACAGGGACAACACACCACACTCCTCACAGACAGTCACCCGGAGGAAACCCACGCAGACACAGGGAGAACACACCACACTCCTCACAGACAGTCACCCGGAGGAAACCCACGCAGACACAGGGAGAACACACCACACTCCTCACAGACAGTGACCCGGAGGAAACCCACGCAGACACAGGGACAACACACCACACTCCTCACAGACAGTCATCCGGAGGAAACCCACGCAGACACAGGGAGAACACACCACACTCCTCACAGACAGTCACCCGGAGGAAACCCACGCAGACACAGGAACAACACACCACACTCCTCACAAACAGTCACCCGGAGGAAACCCACGCAGACACAGGGACAACACACCACACTCCTCACAGACAGTCACCCGGAGGAAACCCACGCAGACACAGGGAGAACACACCACACTCCTCACAGACAGTCACCCGGAGGAAACCCACACAGACACAGGGAGAACACACCACACTCCCCACAGACAGTCACCCGGAGGAAACCCACGCAGACACAGGGACAACACACCACACTCCTCACAGACAGTCACGCGGAGGAAACCCACGCAGACACAGGGACAACACACCACACTCCTCACAGACAGTCACCCGGAGGAAACCCACGCAGACACAGCGACAACACACCACACTCCTCACAGACAGTCACCCGGAGGAAACCCACGCAGACACAGCGACAACACACCACACTCCTCACAGACAGTCACCCGGAGGAAACCCACGCAGACACAGGGAGAAAACACCACACTCCTCACAGACAGTCACCCGGAGGAAACCCACGCTGACACAGCGACAACACACCACACTCCTCACAGACAGTCACCCGGAGGAAACCCACGCAGACACAGGGAGAACACACCACACTCCTCACAGACAGTCACCCGGAGGAAACCCACGCAGACACAGGGACAACACACACCACACTCCTCACAGACAGTCACCCGGAGTAAACCCACGCAGACACAGGGACAACACACCACACTCCTTACAGACAGTCACCCGGAGGAAACCCACGCAGACACAGGGAGAACACACCACACTCCTCACAGACAGTCACCCGGAGGAAACCCACGCAGACACAGGGACAACACACCACACTCCTCACAGACAGTGACCCGGAGAAAACCCACGCAGACACAGGGAGAACACACCACACTCATCACAGACAGTCACCCGGAGGAAACCCACGCAGACACAGGGAGAACACACCACACTCCTCACAGACAGTCACCCGGAGGAAACCCACGCAGACACAGGAACAACACACCACACTCCTCACAGACAGTCACCCGGAGGAAACCCACGCAGACACAGGGACAACACACCACACTCCTCACAGACAGTCACCCGGAGGAAACCCACGCAGACACAGGGAGAACACACCACACTCCTCACAGACAGTCACCCGGAGGAAACCCACGCAGACACAGGGAGAACACACCACACTCCTTACAGACAGTCACTCGGAGGAAACCCACGCAGACACAGGGACAACACACCACACTCCTCACAGACAGTCACCCGGAGGAAACCCACGCAGACACAGGGAGAACACACCACACTCCTCACAGACAGTCACCCGGAGGAAACCCACGCAGACACAGGGACAACACACCACACTCCTCACAGACAGTCACCCGGAGGAAACCCACGCAGACACAGGGACAACACACCACACTCCTTACAGACAGTCACCCGGAGGAAACCCACGCAGACACAGGGAGAACACACCACACTCCTCACAGACAGTCACCCGGAGGAAAGCCACGCAGACACAGGGACAACACACCACACTCCTCACAGACAGTGACCCGGAGAAAACCCACGCAGACACAGGGAGAACACACCACACTCATCACAGACAGTCACCCGGAGGAAACCCACGCAGACACAGGGAGAACACACCACACTCCTCACAGACAGTCACCCGGAGGAAACCCACGCAGACACAGGAACAACACACCACACTCCTCACAGACAGTCACCCGGAGGAAACCCACGCAGACACAGGGACAACACACCACACTCCTCACAGACAGTCACCCGGAGGAAACCCACGCAGACACAGGGAGAACACACCACACTCCTCACAGACAGTCACCCGGAGGTAACCCACGCAGACACAGGGAGAACACACCACACTCATCACAGACAGTCATCCGGAGGAAACCCACGCAGACACAGGGAGAACACACCACACTCCTCACAGACAGTCACCCGGAGGAAACCCACGCAGACACAGGGAGAACACACCACACTCCTCACAGACAGTCACCCGGAGGAAACCCACGCAGACACAGCGACAACACACCACACTCCTCACAGTCACCCGGAAGAAACCCACGCAGACACAGGGAGAACACACCACACTCCTCACAGACAGTCACCCGGAGGAAACCCACGCAGACACAGGGACAACACACCACACTCCTTACAGACAGTCACCCGGAGGAAACCCACGCAGACACAGGGACAACACACCACACTCCTCACAGACAGTCACCCGGAGGAAACCCACGCAGACACAGGGAGAACACACCACACTCCTCACAGACAGTCACCCGGAGGAAACCCACGCAGACACAGGGACAACACACCACACTCCTTACAGACAGTCACCCGGAGGAAACCCAAGCAGACACAGGGAGAACACACCACACTCCTCACAGACAGTCACCCGGAGGAAACCCACGCAGACACAGGGACAACACACCACACTCCTCACAGACAGTCACCCGGAGGAAACCCACGCAGACACAGGGAGAACACACCACACTCCTCACAGACAGTCACCCGGAGGAAACCCACGCAGACACAGGGACAACACACCACACTCCTCACAGACAGTCACCCGGAGGAAACCCACGCAGACACAGGGAGAACACACCACACTCCTCACAGACAGTCACCCGGAGGAAACCCACGCAGACACAGGGAGAACACACCACACTCCTCACAGACAGTGACCCGGAGGAAACCCACGCAGACACAGGGACAACACACCACACTCCTCACAGACAGTCATCCGGAGGAAACCCACGCAGACACAGGGAGAACACACCACACTCCTCACAGACAGTCACCCGGAGGAAACCCACGCAGACACAGGAACAACACACCACACTCCTCACAGACAGTCACCCGGAGGAAACCCACGCAGACACAGGGACAACACACCACACTCCTCACAGACAGTCACCCGGAGGAAACCCACGCAGACACAGGGAGAACACACCACACTCCTCACAGACAGTCACCCGGAGGAAACCCACACAGACACAGGGAGAACACACCACACTCCCCACAGACAGTCACCCGGAGGAAACCCACGCAGACACAGGGACAACACACCACACTCCTCACAGACAGTCACGCGGAGGAAACCCACGCAGACACAGGGACAACACACCACACTCCTCACAGACAGTCACCCGGAGGAAACCCACGCAGACACAGCGACAACACACCACACTCCTCACAGACAGTCACCCGGAGGAAACCCACGCAGACACAGCGACAACACACCACACTCCTCACAGACAGTCACCCGGAGGAAACCCACGCAGACACAGGGAGAAAACACCACACTCCTCACAGACAGTCACCCGGAGGAAACCCACGCTGACACAGCGACAACACACCACACTCCTCACAGACAGTCACCCGGAGGAAACCCACGCAGACACAGGGAGAACACACCACACTCCTCACAGACAGTCACCCGGAGGAAACCCACGCAGACACAGGGACAACACACACCACACTCCTCACAGACAGTCACCCGGAGTAAACCCACGCAGACACAGGGACAACACACCACACTCCTTACAGACAGTCACCCGGAGGAAACCCACGCAGACACAGGGAGAACACACCACACTCCTCACAGACAGTCACCCGGAGGAAACCCACGCAGACACAGGGACAACACACCACACTCCTCACAGACAGTGACCCGGAGAAAACCCACGCAGACACAGGGAGAACACACCACACTCATCACAGACAGTCACCCGGAGGAAACCCACGCAGACACAGGGAGAACACACCACACTCCTCACAGACAGTCACCCGGAGGAAACCCACGCAGACACAGGAACAACACACCACACTCCTCACAGACAGTCACCCGGAGGAAACCCACGCAGACACAGGGACAACACACCACACTCCTCACAGACAGTCACCCGGAGGAAACCCACGCAGACACAGGGAGAACACACCACACTCCTCACAGACAGTCACCCGGAGGAAACCCACGCAGACACAGGGAGAACACACCACACTCCTTACAGACAGTCACTCGGAGGAAACCCACGCAGACACAGGGACAACACACCACACTCCTCACAGACAGTCACCCGGAGGAAACCCACGCAGACACAGGGAGAACACACCACACTCCTCACAGACAGTCACCCGGAGGAAACCCACGCAGACACAGGGACAACACACCACACTCCTCACAGACAGTCACCCGGAGGAAACCCACGCAGACACAGGGACAACACACCACACTCCTTACAGACAGTCACCCGGAGGAAACCCACGCAGACACAGGGAGAACACACCACACTCCTCACAGACAGTCACCCGGAGGAAAGCCACGCAGACACAGGGACAACACACCACACTCCTCACAGACAGTGACCCGGAGAAAACCCACGCAGACACAGGGAGAACACACCACACTCATCACAGACAGTCACCCGGAGGAAACCCACGCAGACACAGGGAGAACACACCACACTCCTCACAGACAGTCACCCGGAGGAAACCCACGCAGACACAGGAACAACACACCACACTCCTCACAGACAGTCACCCGGAGGAAACCCACGCAGACACAGGGACAACACACCACACTCCTCACAGACAGTCACCCGGAGGAAACCCACGCAGACACAGGGAGAACACACCACACTCCTCACAGACAGTCACCCGGAGGAAACCCACGCAGACACAGGGAGAACACACCACACTCCTTACAGACAGTCACTCGGAGGAAACCCACGCAGACACAGGGACAACACACCACACTCCTCACAGACAGTCACCCGGAGGAAACCCACGCAGACACAGGGAGAACACACCACACTCCTCACAGACAGTCACCCGGAGGAAACCCACGCAGACACAGGGACAACACACCACACTCCTCACAGACAGTCACCCGGAGGAAACCCACGCAGACACAGGGACAACACACCACACTCCTTACAGACAGTCACCCGGAGGAAACCCACGCAGACACAGGGAGAACACACCACACTCCTCACAGACAGTCACCCGGAGGAAAGCCACGCAGACACAGGGACAACACACCACACTCCTCACAGACAGTGACCCGGAGAAAACCCACGCAGACACAGGGAGAACACACCACACTCATCACAGACAGTCACCCGGAGGAAACCCACGCAGACACAGGGAGAACACACCACACTCCTCACAGACAGTCACCCGGAGGAAACCCACGCAGACACAGGAACAACACACCACACTCCTCACAGACAGTCACCCGGAGGAAACCCACGCAGACACAGGGACAACACACCACACTCCTCACAGACAGTCACCCGGAGGAAACCCACGCAGACACAGGGAGAACACACCACACTCCTCACAGACAGTCACCCGGAGGTAACCCACGCAGACACAGGGAGAACACACCACACTCATCACAGACAGTCATCCGGAGGAAACCCACGCAGACACAGGGAGAACACACCACACTCCTCACAGACAGTCACCCGGAGGAAACCCACGCAGACACAGGGAGAACACACCACACTCCTCACAGACAGTCACCCGGAGGAAACCCACGCAGACACAGCGACAACACACCACACTCCTCACAGACAGTCACCCGGAAGAAACCCACGCAGACACAGGGAGAACACACCACACTCCTCACAGACAGTCACCCGGAGGAAACCCACGCAGACACAGGGACAACACACCACACTCCTTACAGACAGTCACCCGGAGGAAACCCACGCAGACACAGGGACAACACACCACACTCCTCACAGACAGTCACCCGGAGGAAACCCACGCAGACACAGGGAGAACACACCACACTCCTCACAGACAGTCACCCGGAGGAAACCCACGCAGACACAGGGACAACACACCACACTCCTTACAGACAGTCACCCGGAGGAAACCCAAGCAGACACAGGGAGAACACACCACACTCCTCACAGACAGTCACCCGGAGGAAACCCACGCAGACACAGGGACAACACACCACACTCCTCACAGACAGTCACCCGGAGGAAACCCACGCAGACACAGGGAGAACACACCACACTCCTCACAGACAGTCACCCGGAGGAAACCCACGCGGACACAGCAACAACACACCACACTCCTCACAGACAGTCACCCGGAGGAAACCCACGCAGACACAGGGAGAACACACCACACTCCTCACAGACAGTCACCCGGAGGAAACCCACGCAGACACAGCGACAACACACCACACTCCTCACAGACAGTCACCCGGAGGAAACCCACGCAGACACAGGGAGAACACACCACACTCCTCACAGACAGTCACCCGGAGGAAACCCACGCAGACACAGCGACAACACACCACACTCCTCACAGACAGTCACCCGGAGGAAACCCACGCAGACACAGGGAGAACACACCACACTCCTCACAGACAGTCACCCGGAGGAAACCCACGCAGACACAGGGACAACACACCACACTCCTTACAGACAGTCACCCGGAGGAAACCCACGCAGACACAGGGACAACACACCACACTCCTCACAGACAGTCACCCGGAGGAAATCCACGCAGACACAGGGAGAACACACCACACTCCTCACAGACAGTCACCCGGAGGAAACCCACGCAGACACAGGGACAACACACCACACTCCTTACAGACAGTCACCCGGAGGAAACCCAAGCAGACACAGGGAGAACACACCACACTCCTCACAGACAGTCACCCGGAGGAAACCCACGCAGACACAGGGACAACACACCACACTCCTCACAGACAGTCACCCGGAGGAAACCCACGCAGACACAGGGAGAACACACCACACTCCTCACAGACAGTCACCCGGAGGAAACCCACGCAGACACAGCGACAACACACCACACTCCTCACAGACAGTCACCCGGAGGAAACCCACGCAGACACAGGGAGAACACACCACACTCCTCACAGACAGTCACCCGGAGGAAACCCACGCAGACACAGGGACAACACACCACACTCCTTACAGACAGTCACCCGGAGGAAACCCACGCAGACACAGGGACAACACACCACACTCCTCACAGACAGTCACCCGGAGGAAACCCACGCAGACACAGGGACAACACACCACACTCCTCACAGACAGTCACCCGGAGGAAACCCACGCAGACACAGGGAGAACACACCAAACTCCTCACAGACAGTCACCCGGAGGAAAGCCACGCAGACACAGGGACAACACACCACACTCCTCACAGACAGTGACCCGGAGAAAACCCACGCAGACACAGGGAGAACACACCACACTCATCACAGACAGTCACCCGGAGGAAACCCACGCAGACACAGGGAGAACACACCACACTCCTCACAGACAGTCACCCGGAGGAAACCCACGCAGACACAGGAACAACACACCACACTCCTCACAGACAGTCACCCGGAGGAAACCCACGCAGACACAGGGACAACACACCACACTCCTCACAGACAGTCACCCGGAGGAAACCCACGCAGACACAGGAGAACACACCACACTCCTCACAGACAGTCACCCGGAGGAAACCCACGCAGACACAGGGAGAACACACCACACTCATCACAGACAGTCATCCGGAGGAAACCCACGCAGACACAGGGAGAACACACCACACTCCTCACAGACAGTCACCCGGAGGAAACCCACGCAGACACAGGGAGAACACACCACACTCCTCACAGACAGTCACCCGGAGGAAACCCACGCAGACACAGCGACAACACACCACACTCCTCACAGACAGTCACCCGGAAGAAACCCACGCAGACACAGGGAGAACACACCACACTCCTCACAGACAGTCACCCGGAGGAAACCCACGAAGACACAGGGACAACACACCACACTCCTTACAGACATTCACCCGGAGGAAACCCACGCAGACACAGGGACAACACACCACACTCCTCACAGACAGTCACCCGGAGGAAACCCACGCAGACACAGGGAGAACACACCACACTTCTCACAGACAGTCACCCGGAGGAAACCCACGCAGACACAGGGACAACACACCACACTCCTTACAGACAGTCACCCGGAGGAAACCCAAGCAGACACAGGGAGAACACACCACACTCCTCACAGACAGTCACCCGGAGGAAACCCACGCAGACACAGGGACAACACACCACACTCCTCACAGACAGTCACCCGGAGGAAACCCACGCAGACACAGGGAGAACACACCACACTCCTCACAGACAGTCACCCGGAGGAAACCCACGCGGACACAGCAACAACACACCACACTCCTCACAGACAGTCACCCGGAGGAAACCCACGCAGACACAGGAGAACACACCACACTCCTCACAGACAGTCACCCGGAGGAAACCCACGCAGACACAGCGACAACACACCACACACCTCACAGACAGTCACCCGGAGGAAACCCACGCAGACACAGGGAGAACACACCACACTCCTCACAGACAGTCACCCGGAGGAAACCCACGCAGACACAGCGACAACACACCACACTCCTCACAGACAGTCACCCGGAGGAAACCCACGCAGACACAGGAGAACACACCACACTCCTCACAGACAGTCACCCGGAGGAAACCCACGCAGACACAGGGACAACACACCACACTCCTTACAGACAGTA